>NW_027219866.1:0-36277 GCF_027580195.1 Bos mutus | reverse complement strand
TCACAGCTGAGCAGGCATGAATCCCGCGCCCAGCTGGCGATTATCACAGATGAGCGCCCAGCTGGCGATTATCACAGCTGAGCAGGCATGAATCATGCGGCCCAGCTGGCGATTATCAGCAGATGAGCAGGCATGAATCCTGGGGCCCAGCTGGCGATTATCACAGATGAGCAGGCATGAATCCTGCGCGCCCAGCTGGCGATTATCAAGCAGATGAGCAGGCATGAATCATGCGCCCAGCTGGCGATTATCACAGATGAGCAGGCATGAATCCCGCGCCGAGCCATGGTCATCGCAGATGAGCAGGTGCATGAATCAGCGCCCAGCTGGCGACTATCACAGATGAGCAGGCATGATCCCGCCGCCAGCTGGCGATATCGGGCTGTAGCTGAGCAGGCACTAATCCTGGGAACTGGGTGAGGCACTGATCACGTGGGCTGCCGCGCAGCGATCAGGCAACTGATAGCGCGAATACGCGACTGCCCGCGGCTGACTGTGCAGCCTGCTGAACGGATCATGTGCCCCGCTGGCGCGCAAACCACAGCGAGCAGGCATGAATCCTGCGCCCAGCTTAGACCATTATCACAGCTGAGCAGGCATGAATCCGCCGCCCAGCTGGCTTATCAAGCAGATGAGCAGGCATGAATCATGCGGCCCAGCTGGCGATTATCAAGCAGAGAGCAGGCATGAATCATGCGCCCAGCTGGCGATTATCACAGAGATGAGCAGGCATAAATCATATCGCCCAGCTGGCGATTATCACAGATGTCCAGGCATGAATCTCACAGCCAGCTGGCAGATTACCAAGCAGATGGAGCAGGCATGAATCCTGGGGCCCAGCCTGCTGCAGGCATTGAGCAGGCGGAATGGTCGCCCAGCTGATCAGGGTGACTGAGCCGGCGCGATCATGTGACTGCTGGTGGATGACAGATGAGCAGCCACGAATCATGCGCGCCCAGCTGGCAATTATCGCAGATGAGCAGGCATGAATCATGGCCCAGCTGGCGACAGGATTATCACAGATGAGCAGGCATGAACATGCGCCCAGCTGGCTATTATCACAGATGAGGCGGCATGAAACCTGGGCTCAGCTGGCAATTATCACAGCTGATGAGCAGGCATGAATCCGTAACCCAGCTGGCTTATTATCACGTGGCAGGCATGCCGCAGCCCAGCCAAGGGATTATCAGGTGATGAGCAGGGGCATGAATCATGCGACCAGCTGGGGATTACATCAGATGAGCAGCCATGAATCATGCCCCAGCGGCAAGAATCACAGCTGAGCAGGCATAAACATAATGCCCAGCTGGCATTATCAAGCGATGAGCAGGCATGAATCATGCGCCCAGCTGGCGATTACAAGCAGATGATCAGGCATGAAACCTGGCCGCCCAGCTGGCGATATCACAGCTGAGCAGGCGCTAATCCTGTAACCCAGCTGGCGACATCACGTGAGCAGGCATGAACCCACAGCCCAGCTAGTGATTATGAGAGAGCGCGAATCATGTGACCAGCTGGCGACAGTCAGATGAGCAGGCTGAACGATCATGTGCCCAGCTGTCGCTTATCACAGACAGATGAGCCCGCATGGATCATACCCCAGCTGGCGATTATCAAGCAGCTGAGCAGGCATGAATTCTGCAGCCCAGCTGGCGATTACCAAGCAGACAGCAGCCATGAAACCTGGGCCCAGCTGGCGATTAAGCAGATGAGCAGCCATGAATCCCCAACAGCGGGCGCCCAGCGGGCTGGGCTGTTATCAGGTGACTGAGCAGGCATGAATCCTGTGCCCATCTGGCCATTATCATCGCAGCTGAGCAGGCATGAATCCGCAGCCCAGCTGGAGATTATCACAGATGAGCAGCCGGCATGAATCATGCGCCCAGCTGGCATTATCACAGATGAGCAGGTTATGAATCCTGCCCAGCTGGCGCATTATCGCAGCCGAGCAGGCATGAATCCTGTAACGCCTAGAGGCAATGATTACGTATCAAGCAGCTGAGCAGGCACTGAAGGCGCACGCCCAGCTGGCGATTATCGATCAGATGAGCAGGCATGAATCATGCGCCCAGCTGGCGCTTATCAAGCAGATGAGCAGGCATGAATCATGCCGCCCAGCTGGCGATTATCAAGCAGATGAGCAGGCATGAATCCTGCAGCCCAGCTGGCACATTATCACAGCTGAGCAGGCATGAATCATGCCTCCCAGGCTGGGGTTTATCACAGATGAGCAGGCATGAATCCCAGGCCCAGCTGGCGCATTATCATCAGCTGAGCAGGCGAAACCTGGGCCCAGCAGTCAAGAATCACAGCTGAGCAGGCATGAATCACGCGCCCAGCTGTCGATTATCACAGATGAGCAGGCATGAATCACGCGGAGCTGGCGATTACTACAGCCGAGCAGGCATGAATCATGCGCCAGCTGGCTATTACACAGCTGAGCAGGCATGAATCCCGGGCCCAGCTGGCTATTATCACAGCTGAGCAGGCATGAATCCCGCGGACCAGCTGGCGTTTATCACGGCCAGATGAGCAGGCATGAATCATGCGCCCAGCTGGCGATTATCAAGCAGATGAGCAGCCATGAATCCTGGGCGCTGCCCAGCGGTTATTATCACAGCTGAGCAGGCATGAATCCCATGCCCAGCTGGCGATTATCACAGCTGAGTAGGCATGAATCATGCGCCCAGCTGGGGATTATCAAGCAGATGAGCAGCCATGAATCCTGGGCGCCCAGCTGGTTATTATCGCCAGATGAGCAGGCATGAATCCGCGCGCCCAGCTGGCTTATCACAGCTGAGCAGGCGCTAACTTGTAACGCCCAGCTGGCGACGTCACGTGGCTGATGAGCAGGAATGAATGAGAGGCGCGCCAGCTGAAGATTACCGTGTTGATGAGGTAGCATGAACGATCATGGGCCCCAGCAGGCGACATCAAGCAGAGTGAGCAGGCATGAATCCTGCGCCCAGCTGGCGATTATCACAGATGAGCAGGCATGAATCCCACCCTCAGCTGGCGGTTTACCACAGATGAGCAGGCATGAATCATGCGCCCAGCTGGCGATTATCAAGCAGATGAGCAGGCATGAATCCTTCGCCCAGCTGGCGATTATCAAGCAGCTGAGCAGGCATGAACCTGGGCCCAGCTGGCCATTATCAAGCAGCTGAGCAGGCATGAATCATGGCCCAGCTGGCGATTATCACAGCTGAGCAGGCATTAATCATGCCCCAGCTGGCGATTATCAAGCAGATGAGCAGGCATGAATCCTGCGCCCAGCTGGCGCGAGATCAAGCAGATGAGCAGGCATGAATCCTGGAGGCCTGCTGGCAATTATCACGCAGCTGAGCAGGCATGAATCCCCAGGTTGGAGCTGGTGACTATCACTGAGCAGGCATGAATCTGCTGCATGTGCCTCCAGCAGGGGATTATCAGAGATGAGCAGGCATGAATCCCATGCCCAGCTGGCGATTATCACTGAGCAGAGCAGGCATGAACTCCTGCAGCCCAGCTGCCGGGCGCATTATCAAGCAGATGAGCAGGCATGAATCATGTGATCAGCTGGCGATTATCACAGATGAACAGGCATGAATCATGCCCCAGCTGGCGTTTATCAAGCAGATGAGCAGGCATGAATCCTGGGGCCCAGCTGGCGATTATCGGGTTAGCTGAGCAGGCGCTAATCCTGGGCGCCCAGCTGGCGACTATCACAGCTGAGCTGGCATGAATCATCGAGATCCCAGCTGACTGAGAGGCAGCTGATCAGCGGGAATCCCGCTCCCAGCTGGCGATTATCAGGTAGCAGAGCAGCACGAAACATGCGCCTCAGCTAAGCAATTATTGCAGATGAGCAGGCATGAACCGCGCGCCCAGCTGGCGATTATCACAGCTGAGAGCAGGCATGAATCATGCGCCCAAGGGCATTACCAGGCAGCTGATCAGGGCATGAATCCCGCGGCTTAGCCTGGCGATTATCAAGCAGATGAGCAGGCATGAACCTGCGCGGCCTCTGCTGGCGATTATCACAGATGAGCAGGCATGAATCATGCCCAGCTGGCGATTATCAAGCAGGTGAGCAGGCATGAATCCTGGGGGCCCAGCTGGCATTATCACAGATGAGCAGGCATGAAACCGCGGCCCAGCTGGGCGATTATTAAGCAGCTGAGCAGGCATGAATCATGCCCAGCTGAGATTATCAAGCAGAGAAAGGCATGAATCCTGCACCAGCTGCCAATTTATCAAGCAGATGAGCAGCCATGAAACCTGGGGCCCAGCTGGCGATTATCAAGCAGATGAGCAGGCATGAATCCTGCGCGCCCAGCTGGCGATTGTCAGAGATGAGCAGGCATGAATCATGCGCCCAGCTGGCAATTATGAAGCAGATGAGCAGGCATGAATCAGCGCCCAGCTGGCGATTATCACAGATGAGCAGGCATGAAATCCTGGGCCCAGCTGACGATTATCACAGCTGAGCAGGCATGAATCCTGGGGCCCAGCTGGCGATTATCACAGATGAGCAGGTACGAATCATGCGCCCAGCTGGCAATTATCACAGATGAGCAGGCATGAATCCTGCGCCCAGCTGGCGGTTATCAAGCAGATGAGCAGGCATGAATCACGCGCACAGCTGGCGATTATCACAGATGAGCAGGCATGAATCCCGGCGCCCAGCTGGCGATTATCAAGCAGCTGAGCAGGCATGAATCATGCGCCCAGCTGGCGTATTATCACAGATGAGCAGGCATGAATCATGCGGCCCAGCTGGGATTATCACCAGGATGAGCAGGCATGAATCCTGGGGCCCAGCTGGCGATTATCACAGCTGAGCAGGCGCTAATCCTGCACTCCAGCAGGCACTGGACACACGAGCACGGCTGAACAATGCAGTGATCAGGTGACTGATCACAGATGATCACGTGACTGCCCAGCGCGCTGACCAGGCAGCCTGCTGGCATGGATCATGTGCCCCAGCAGGCAAGAATCAAGCAGCTGAGCAGGCATGAATCCTGGGCGCCCAGCTGGGACGATTATCAAGCAGATGAGCAGGCATGAATCATGCGGCCCAGCTGGCGATTCAAGCAGATGAGCAGGCATGAATCCGCGCCCAGCTGGCGATTATCAGCAGATGAGCAGGCATGAATCATGCGCCCAGCTGGCGATTATCAGACAGATGAGCAGGCATGAATCATGCGCGCCCAGCTGGCGATTATCAAGTAGATGAGCAGGCATGAAACATGCCGCCCAGCTGGCGATTATCGCAGATGAGCAGGCATGAATCCTAATCCCAGCAGGCGATTATCACAGCTGAGCAGGCATGAATCCTGCGCCCAGCTGGCGATTATCAAGCAGATGAGCAGGCATGAATCCCGCGCCCAGCTGGCGATTATCAAGCAGCTGAGCAGGCATGAATCCACGTGGCCCAGCTGGCGATTATCAAGCAGATGAGCAGGCATGAATCCTGGGCCCAGCTGGCAATTATCACAGCTGAGCAGGCATGAATCCCGCGCCAGCTGGCGATTATCAAGCAGATGAGCAGGCATGAATCCTGCCCCCAGCTGGCACGGATCACAGATGAGCAGGCATGAATCCTGGCAGCCCAGCTGGCGATTATCAGGCAGATGAGCAGGCACGAATCATGCGCCCAGCAGGCAATTATCAAGCAGATGAGCAGGCATGAATCATGCGCCCAGCTGGCGATTATCAGGCAGCTGAGCAGGCATGAATCCCGCCCAGCTGCAGACATTATCACAGCTGAGCAGGCATGAATAACAGCCCAGCTGGCATTATCACAGATGAGCAGGCATGAATCCTGGGGCCCAGCTGGCGATTATCACAGATGAGCAGGCATGAATCCCAGTGCCCAGCTGGCGATTAT
This sequence comes from Bos mutus, assembly GCF_027580195.1. Taxonomy (NCBI): domain Eukaryota; kingdom Metazoa; phylum Chordata; class Mammalia; order Artiodactyla; family Bovidae; genus Bos; species Bos mutus. The sequence goes on along the minus strand of NW_027219866.1, from coordinate 30,405 downwards.
CACAGATGAGCAGGCATGAATCCTGTGCCCAGCTGGCGCATTATCAAGAGAGATGAGCAGGCATGAATCCTGCGCCCAGCTGGGCGCTGATCGGCAGATGAGCAGGCATGACTGCAGCCCCAGCTGGCGATTATCAAGCAGATGAGCAGGCATGAATCATGCGCGCCCAGCTGGCGATTATCGGGTTAGATGAGCAGGCATGAATCCCGCGCCCAGCTGGCGATTATCAAGCAGATGAGCAGGCATGAATCTGGCGCCCAGCTGGCGATTATCAAGCAGCTGAGCAGGCATGAATCCCGCGCCCAGCTGGCAATTATCACAGATGAGCAGGCATGAATCCGGCCCAGCTGGCGATTATCACGTGCAGCTGAGCAGGCATGAATCCTGATCAGTGACTGCTGGCGATTATCAAGCAGCTGAGCAGGCGGAATCCTGGCGCCCAGCTGGCGATTATCACAGATGAGCAGGCATGAATCCTGCATGCCCAGCTGGCGATTATCACAGATGAGCAGGCATGAATCCTGGGCCCCAGCTGGCATTATCAGGCAGATGAGCAGGCATGAATCCTGCAGCCAGCTGGCACTATCATCAGATGATCAGGCATGAATCATGCGCAGCTGGCGATTATCAAGCAGCTGAGAGGGCATGCATCCTGTGACCAGCTGGCGATTGATCGCTGCAGCTGAGCAGGCATGGAACATGGGGGCCAGCAGGCACTGAATCGCGCAGCTGAGCAGGCATGAAGGCACTGACGCCCAGCTGGCGATTATCAAGCAGATGAGCAGGCATGAATCCTCATGCCCAGCTTCGGCAATTATCAAGCAGATGAGCAGGCATGAATCATGCGCGCCCAGCTGCTGATTATCACAGATGAGCAGGCATGAATCCGCGCGCCCAGCTGGCGATTATCACAGCTGAGCAGGCATGAATCCAGGTGCCCAGCTGGCCATTATCAAGCAGATGAGCAGGCATGAATCCACGCGCGCCCAGCTGACGATTATCACAGATGAGCAGGCATGAATCCGGCGCCCAGCTGGGGATTATCACAGCTGAGCAGGCATGAATCCTGCGGCCCAGCTGGCGATAATCAAGCAGCTGAGCAGGCATGAATCCTGCAGCAGGCCAGCTGGCGATTATCAATCAGATGAGAAGGCATGAATCCTGTGCCTGCTGGCGATTATCACAGCAGATGAGCAGGCATGAATCCTGCGCCCAGCTGGCGATTATCACGCAGCTGAGCAGGCATGAATCCTGGGGCCCAGCACTGGCTGCTTATCACAGGGTGAAAAGGCATGAATCCCGCGGCCCAGCTGGCGATTGATCACAGCTGAGCAGGCATGAATCCTGTGCCCAGCTGGCGAAGATCACTGCTGAGCAGGCATGAATCCTGAGGCCCAGCTGGCGCTTATCAAGCAGCTGAGCAGGCATGAATCCTGTGCCCAGCTGGCGATTATCACAGATGAGCAGGCATGAATCATGCCCCAGCTGGCGATTATCACAGATGAGCAGGCATGAATCCGCGCCCAGCTGGCGATTATCACAGCAGCTGAGCAGGCATGAATCATGCGCCCAGCTGGCGATTATCAAGCAGATGAGCAGGCATGAATCCTGCCGCCAGCTGGCGATTATCAAGCAGATGAGCAGGCGCTGAATCCTGTAATTCAGCTGGCACTGATCATCAGGCAGATGAGCAGGCATGAACGCTGGCCATGATAATGCTGAGATCAGGCAGAATGTGACTGCTCGCGGCAAGATCACAGATGAGCAGGCATGAATCCTGCGCCCAGCTGGCAGTTATCAAGCAGATGAGCAGGCATGAATCATGCGCCCAGCTGGCGATTATCAAGCAGCTGAGCAGGCATGAATCCCGGGGCCCAGCTGGCGATTATCACAGCTGAGCAGGCATGAATCCTGCAGCGAGCAGGCATTGATCACGGGCTGACCGCACAGATGAGCAGGCATGAATCATGTGCCCAGCTGGCAATGATCAAGCAGCTGAGCAGGCATGAATCATGCGCCCCAGCTGGCGACAATCAAGCAGCTGAGCAGGCATGAATCATGCGCCCAGCTGGCGATTATCACAGATGAGCAGGCATGAATCATGCGGCCCAGCTGGCGATTATCAAGCAGCTGAGCAGGGCATGAATCCTGCGCGCCCAGCTGGGCGATCACAGATGAGCAGGCATGAATCCTGCGCGGCGCTGCTGGCGATTATCAAGCAGCCGAGCAGGCATGAATCACATGTGCCCAGCAGGCATTATCAAGCAGATGAGCAGGCATGAATCCTGGCGCGCCAGCTGGCGATTATCAAGCAGATGAGCAGGCATGAATCCCGCGCCCAGCTGGCGAGAATCAAGCAGATGAGCAGGCATGAATCCCAGTGGGCCCAGCTGGCGACATCACGCTGAGCAGGCATGAATCCCGCGCGCCCAGCTGGCGATTATCGCCAGCTGAGCAGGCAACAGGCAATGAATCAACACAGCACGCGACCGTATCAGGCAAGAATCAGATGAGCAGGCATGAATCATGCGCCCAGCTGGCATTATCAAAAGCAGCTGAGCAGGCATGAACTCATGCCCCAGCTGGCAATTATCACAGATGAGCAGGCATGAATCATGCGCCCAGCTGGCGATTATCAAGAAGCTGAGCAGGCATGAATCCTGCGCCCAGCTGGCGATAATCAAGAGATGAGCAGGCATGAATCCTGCGCGCCCAGCTGGCGATTATCAAGCAGATGAGCAGGCATGAATCCTGCCGCCCAGCTGGCGATTATCACAGCTGAGCAGGCATGAATCATGCGCAAGCTGGCGATTATCACAGATGAGCAGGCATGAACCCTGCGCCCAGCTGGCGATTATCACAGATGAGCAGGCATGAATCCCAAAGCCAGCTGGCGATTATCACAGATGAGCAGGCAAACTGCGCCCAGCTGGCGATTATCGCAGATGAGCAGGCATGAATCCTGTGACCAGCTGGCATTATCAAGCAGATGAGGCAGAACCAGCTGAAGCAGGCAGCTGATCATGGCCCAGCTGGCGATTATCACAGATGAGCAGGCATGAATCATGCCCAGCTGGCGATTATCAAGCAGCTGAGCAGGCATGAATCCTGCGCGCCCAGCTGGCATTATCACAGCAGATGAGCAGGCATGAATCCTGCGGCCCAGCTGGCGATTATCAAGCAGATGAGCAGGCATGAATCCCGCGGCCCAGCTGGCGATTATCAAGCAGATGAGCAGGCATGAATCATGCGCCCAGCTGGCGATTATCACAGATGAGCAGGCATGAATCCTGCGCCCAGCTGGCGATTATCAAGCAGATGAGCAGGCATGAATCCCACGGCCCAGCTGGCGATTATCACAGATGAGCAGGCATGAATCCTGGCGCCCAGCTGGCGATTATCACGGGATGAGCAGGCATGAATCCTGCGGCCCAGCTGGCGATTATCACAGATGAGCAGGCATGAATCCTGCGGCCCAGCTGGCGGCATTATCAAGCAGCTGAGCAGGCATGAACCCCGCGCCCAGCTGACACCGATCACGCAGCTGAGCAGGCATGAATCATGCGCCCAGCTGGCGATTATCAATGTGCTGATGAGCAGGCATGAATCATGCGCGCCCAGCAGGCGATTATCAAGCAGATGAGCAGGCATGAATCCTGCGGCCCAGCTGGCGATTATCAAGCAGCGAGCAGGCATGAATCCTGCGTCCAGCTGGCGATTATCACAGCAGCTGAGCAGGCATGAATCCCGGCGCCCAGCTGGCGATTATCAAGCAGATGAGCAGGCATGAATCATGCGCGCCCAGCTGGCGATTATCGCAGATGAGCAGGCATGAATCATGCGCCCCAGCTGGCGATTATCACAGATGAGCAGGCATGAATCCTGCGCCCCAGCTGGCGATTATCACAGATGAGCAGGCATGAATCATGCGCGCCCAGCTGGCGATTATCAAGCAGATGAGCAGGCATGAATCCTGTAACCCAGCTGGCGACATCACGTGCAGCTGAGCAGGCGAATCAGAGGCGCCCAGCTGGCGATTATCACAGATGAGCAGGCTATGAATCCTGCGTGCCCAGCTGGCAATTATCAAGCAGCTGAGCAGGCATGAATCCTGGCGCCCAGCTGGCGATTATCAGGCAGATGAGCAGGCATGAATCCTGGGCCCAGCTGGCGATTATCAAGCAGCCAGCAGGCATGAAACCACGCCCAGCTGGCGCATTATCAAGCAGATGAGCAGGCATGAATCATGGCGCCCAGCTGGCGATTATCAAGCAGATGAGCAGGCATGAACCACGCGCCCAGCTGGCGATTATCAAGAGATGAGCAGGCATGAATCCTGCGGCCCAGCTGGCGATTATCAAGCAGATGAGCAGGCATGAATCCTGTGCCCAGCTGGCGATTATCGCAGATGAGCAGGCATGAATCCTGGGTAACCCAGCTGGCGATTATCAAGCAGATGAGAGGCATGAATCATGAATCAGCTGGCGCTTATCACAGATGAGCAGGCATGAATCATGCGCGCCCAGCTGGCGATTATCAGGTAGGAGCAGGCATGAATCCTGCGCCCAGCTGGCGATTATCAAGCAGCTGAGCAGGCATGAATCCGCGCGCCCAGCTGGCGATTATCACAGATGAGCAGGCATGAATCCTGCGCCCAGCTGGCGATTATCAAGCGACATGAGCATCAAGAATCAGATGAGCAGGCATGAACGTCCTGCGCCCAGCTGGCGATTATCAAGCAGCTGAGCAGGCATGAATCCTGCAGGCCAGCTGGCGATTATCAAGCAGATGAGCAGGCATGAATCATGAGGCCCAGCTGGCGATTATCAAGCAGCCGAGCAGGCATGAATCCGGCCGGCCACGCTGGCAGATTATCACAGATGAGCAGGCATGAATCATGTGCCCAGCTCACGGCGATTATCAAGCAGCTGAGCAGGCATGAATCATGCGCCCAGCTGGCTGAGCATCACAGCTGAGCAGGCATGAATCACGGGCCCAGCTGGCGATTATCACAGCCGAGCAGGCATGAATCCCGCGCCCCAGCTGGCGATTATCAAGCAGATGAGCAGGCATGAATCATGCGCCCAGCTGGCGATTATCACAGATGAGCAGGCATGAATCCTGCGCCCAGCTGGCGATTATCAAGCAGCTGAGCAGGCATGAATCCTGCGGCCCAGCTGGCAATTATCACAGATGAGCAGGCATGAATCATCAGCCCAGCTGGCGATTATCATTATCAGATGATGAGCAGGCATGAATCATGCGCCCCAGCTGGCGATTATCAAGCAGATGAGCAGGCATGAATCATGCGCCCAGCTGGCGATTATCACAGATGAGCAGGCATGAATCCTGCGCCCAGCTGGCGATTATCAAGCAGATGAGCAGGCATGAATCCTGGATCGCCCAGCTGGCGATTATCAAGCAGATGAGCAGGCATGAATCCCATGGCCCAGCTGGCGATTATCAAGCAGATGAGCAGGCATGAAAACCTGGCGGCCCAGCTGGCGATTATCAAGCAGATGAGCAGGCATGAATCATGCGCCCAGCTGGCGATTATCACAGCTGAGCAGGCATGAATCCTGTGCGCCCAGCTGGCGATTATCAAGCAGATGAGCAGGCATGAATCATGCGCCCAGCTGGGCGATTATCACAGATGAGCAGGCATGAATCCTGCGGCCCAGCTGGCGATTATCAAGCAGCTGAGCAGGCATGAATCCTGCGGCCCAGCTGGCGATTATCAAGCAGATGAGCAGGCATGAATCCTGCGCCCCAGCTGGCGATTATCAAGCAGATGAGCAGGCATGAATCCTGCGGCCCAGCTGGCGATTATCACAGCTGAGCAGGCATGAATCCCGGGGCCCAGCTGGCGATTATCACAGATGAGCAGGCATGAATCCGCGCCCAGCTGGCGATTATCAAGCAGATGAGCAGGCATGAATCAGTAACCAGCTGGCGATTATCACAGATGAGCAGGCATGAATCGGCGCGCCCAGCTGGCGGCATCGCCAGATGAGCAGGCATGAATCCTGCGCGCCCAGCTGGCGATTATCACAGCTGAGCAGGCATGAATCCTGCGCCCCAGCTGGCGATTATCACAGATGAGCAGGCATGAATCCTGCGCGCCCAGCTGGCGATTATCAAGCAGCTGAGCAGGCATGAATCCCGCAGCGCCCAGCTGGCGATTATCACAGATGAGCAGGCATGAATCACGCGCCCAGCTGGCGATTATCACAGCTGAGCAGGCATGAATCATGCGCCCAGCTGGCGACTCACAGCACGAGCAGGCATGAATCCCGCCGCCCAGCTGGCGATTATCACAGATGAGCAGGCATGAATCATGTGACTGAGAGCTGGCGATCATCAGGCAGCTGAGCAGGCATGAATCATGGCCTCAGCTGGCAATTATCAGGCAGCTGAGCAGGCATGAACCTGCGCCCCAGCTGGCGATTATCAAGCAGATGAGCAGGCATGAAATCCCGCGGCCAAGCTGGCGATTATCACAGATGAGCAGGCATGAATCCCAAGCGCCCAGCTGGCGATTATCAAGCAGCTGAGCAGGCATGAATCCTGAGAGCACTGATCAGCTGGCGATTATCAAGCAGATGAGCAGGCATGAATCCTGCGCCCAGCTGGCGATTATCAAGCAGCTGAGCAGGCATGAATCCTGCGCCCAGCTGGCACTTATCAAGCAGATGAGCAGGCATGAATCAGGTGCCCAGCTGGCGCTTATCACAGATGAGCAGGCATGAATCCTGGCCCAGCTGGCGATTATCAATCAGCTGAGCAGGCATGAATCCCCGGCCCCAGCTGGCGATTATCAAGCAGATGAGCAGGCATGAATCCTGACGGCCCAGCTGGCGATTATCGCAGCTGAGCAGGCATGAATCCTGCGGATCAGCTGGCGATTATCACAGCAGATGAGCAGGCATGAATCATGCGCCCAGCTGGCGATTATCAAGCAGATGAGCAGGCATGAATCATGCGCCCAGCTGGCGATTATCACAGATGAGCAGGCATGAATCCTGCGGCCCAGCTGGCGATTATCAAGCAGCTGAGCAGGCATGAATCCCGCGCCCAGCAGGCACTGATCACGTGGCTGAGCAGGCAGCAATCAGGTGACTGAGCTGGCGATGATCATCCCTGAGCAGGCATGAATCAGCTCCCAGCTGGCGATCATCACAGATGAGCAGGCATGAATCCTGGCGCCCCAGCAGGCGATTATCAAGCAGCTGAGCAGGCATGAATCATGCGCGCCCAGCTGGCGATTATCAAGCAGATGAGCAGGCATGAATCATGCGCGCCCAGCTGGCGATTATCAAGCAGATGAGCAGGCATGAATCCTGTGCCCAGCAGGCGATTATCACGTGCAGCTGAGCAGGCATGAATCCTGCGCCCAGCTGGCGATTATCACAGATGAGCAGGCATGAATCCTGCGCCCAGCTGGCGATTATCAAGCAGATGAGCAGGCATGAATCCTGCGGCCCAGCTGGCGATTATCAAGCAGATGAGCAGGCATGAATCATGCGGCCCAGCTGGCGATTATCAAGCAGATGAGCAGGCATGAATCCTGCGCCCAGCTGGCGATTATCAAGCAGATGAGCAGGCATGAATCATGGCCCAGCTGGCGATTATCACAGATGAGCAGGCATGAATCATGCGTGCCCAGCTGGCGATTATCACATCAGATGAGCAGGCATGAATCAGATGGCTGGCGATTATCAAGCAGATGAGCAGGCATGAATCAATCCCAAGCTGGCCAGCTGAGCAGGCGATTATCAAGCAGGCAGCAGAATCATGGGAGCAGGCATGAATCCTGGGCTGCCAGCTGGCGATTATCAAGCAGATGAGCAGGCATGAATCCTGCGCCCAGCTGGCGATTATCAAGCAGATGAGCAGGCATGAATCCCGGCGCCCAGCTGGCGATTATCAAGCAGCTGAGCAGGCATGAATCCTGCCCAGCTGGCGATTATCAAGCAGATGAGCAGGCATGAATCATGCGCCCAGCTGGCGATTATCAAGCAGATGAGCAGGCATGAATCCTGCGGCCCAGCTGGCACATTATCACGCAGCTGAGCAGGCATGAATCCCGCGGCCCAGCTGGCGATTATCACAGATGAGCAGGCATGAATCCCGCGCCCAGCTGGCAATTATCAAGCAGATGAGCAGGCATGAATCCCCAGATGCGCCCAGCTGGCGATTATCACAGATGAGCAGGCATGAATCCTGGAGGCCCAGCTGGCGATTATCAAGCAGATGAGCAGGCATGAATCCTGCAGCCCAGCTGGCGATTATCACAGATGAGCAGGCATGAATCCTGCGCCCCAGCTGGCGATTATCAAGCAGCTGAGCAGGCATGAATCATGCGCCCAGCTGGCGATTATCACAGATGAGCAGGCATGAATCATGCGCCCAGCTGGCGATTATCAAGCAGATGAGCAGGCATGAATCCTGGCGCCCAGCTGGCGATTATCAAGCAGATGAGCAGGCATGAATCCTGCGCCCCAGCTGGCGATTATCAAGCAGCTGAGCAGGCGCTAATCCTGCGCCGCCCAGCAGGCACTATCACGTGGCTGATGAGCAGGCATCAGGTGACTGAGAGGCCAGATCAGATGATTGAAACCCGCGCCATCAGGCGAGCGCTAGCAGGCATGAATCATGCGCCCAGCTGGCGAAGAATCACAGCTGAGCAGGCATGAATCATGCGCCCAGCTGGCGATTATCAAGCAGATGAGCAGGCATGAATCCCGCGCCCAGCTGGCGATTATCAAGCAGATGAGCAGGCATGAATCCTGCGCCCAGCTGGCGATTATCACGTGGCTGTGAGCAGGCATGAATCCTGCGCGCCCAGCTGGCGCCTATCAAGCAGATGAGCAGGCATGAATCGGCATGCGGCCCAGCTGGCGATTATCACAGATGAGCAGGCATGAATCCTGCGCCCAGCTGGCGATTATCAAGCAGCTGAGCAGGCATGAATCCTGCGCCCAGCTGGCGATTATCACGCAGATGAGCAGGCATGAATCATGAGGCCCAGCTGGCGATTATCAAGTGCTGATGAGCAGGCATGAATCATGGGCGCCCAGCTGGCGATTATCAAGCAGCTGAGCAGGCATGAATCCTGGGGCCCAGCTGGCGATTATCAAGCAGATGAGCAGGCATGAATCATGCGCCCAGCTGGCGATTATCAAGCAGATGAGCAGGCATGAATCCCGCGGCCCAGCTGGCGATTATCAAGCAGATGAGCAGGCATGAATCATGCGCCCAGCTGGCGATTATCAAGCAGATGAGCAGGCATGAATCCTGCGCGCCCAGCTGGCGATTATCAAGCAGATGAGCAGGCATGAATCATGCGCCCCAGCTGGCGATTATCAAGCAGATGAGCAGGCATGAATCATGCGGCCCAGCTGGCGATTATCAAGCAGCTGAGCAGGCATGAATCATGCGGCCCAGCTGGCGATTATCAAGCAGATGAGCAGGCATGAATCCTGCGCCCAGCTGGCGATTATCACACAGATGAGCAGGCATGAATCACCTGCGCCCAGCTGGCGATTATCAAGCAGATGAGCAGGCATGAATCCTGCGCCCAGCTGGCGATTATCAAGCAGATGAGCAGGCATGAATCCTGCGCGCCCAGCTGGCGATTATCAAGCAGATGAGCAGGCATGAATCCTGCGGCCCAGCTGGCGATTATCAAGCAGATGAGCAGGCATGAATCCCGCGGCCCAGCTGGCGATTATCACGCAGATGAGCAGGCATGAATCCTGGCGCGCCCAGCTGGCGATTATCAAGCAGATGAGCAGGCATGAATCCTGGAGCCCAGCTGGCGATTATCAAGCAGCTGAGCAGGCATGAATCCTGCGCCCAGCTGGCGATTATCACAGATGAGCAGGCATGAATCATGCCGCCCAGCTGGCGATTATCAAGCAGATGAGCAGGCATGAATCCATGCGCCCAGCTGGCGATTATCAAGCAGATGAGCAGGCATGAATCCTGCGCCCAGCTGGCGATTATCAAGCAGATGAGCAGGCATGAATCCTGCGCCCCAGCTGGCGATTATCACGCAGATGAGCAGGCATGAATCCTGGTGCCCAGCTGGCGATTATCACAGATGAGCAGGCATGAATCCTGCGGCCCAGCTGGCGATTATCAAGCAGATGAGCAGGCATGAATCATGTGCCTCCCAGCTGGCGATTATCAGGCAGCTGAGCAGGCATGAATCCTGTGGCCCAGCTGGCGATTATCAAGCAGATGAGCAGGCATGAATCATGCGCGCCAGCTGGCGATTATCAGGCTGAGCAGGCATGAATCCTGCGCCCAGCTGGCGAGGCACAGATGAGCAGGCGCTAATCCCGCCTGCCGCAGCCCATCACGTGGCGATGATCAGGCAGCTGAGAGGCATGAATCATGTGACTGCTCAGCTGTGCTGATCAGGATGAGCAGGCACGGAATCATGTGCCTCAGCAGGCAAGAATCACAGCTGAGCAGGCATGAATCCTGCATCCCAGCTGCAGGCATGATCACGCGGGCCATCACAGCAGCTGAGCAGGCATGAATCCTGCGCCCAGCTGGCGATTATCATCAGCAGATGAGCAGGCATGAATCATGTGGCCCACCCAGCTGGCGACATCAAGCAGATGAGCAGGCATGAATCATGTGGCCCAGCTGGCGATTATCACAGATGAGCAGGCATGAATCCTGCGGCCAAGCTGGCGATTATCAAGCAGCTGAGCAGGCATGAATCCTGCCGCCCAGCTGGCGATTATCAAGCAGATGAGCAGGCATGAATCCTGGTGGCCCAGCTGGCGCTTATCAAGCAGATGAGCAGGCATGAATCCTGCGCCCAGCTGGCGATTATCAAGCAGATGAGCAGGCATGAATCCTGCTGCCCAGCTGGCGATTATCAAGCAGATGAGCAGGCATGAATCCCGCGCGCCCAGCTGGCGATTATCACAGATGAGCAGGCATGAATCCTGGGCGCCCAGCTGGCGATTATCAAGCAGATGAGCAGGCATGAATCCTGGGGCCCAGCTGGCGATTATCAAGCAGCTGAGCAGGCTGAGCAGGCATGAATCAGCAGCAGGTGAACACAGCACCTGATTATCAAGCAGATGAGCAGGCATGAATCACGGACCAGCGCTGCCAAGCAGGCATCAAGCAGATGAGCAGGCATGAATCATGCGGCCCAGCTGGCGATTATCAAGCAGAGCTGAGCAGGCATGAATCCTGCAGCCCAGCTGGCGATTATCAAGCAGATGAGCAGGCATGAATCCTGCGGCCCAGCTGGCGATTATCAAGATGAGCAGGCATGAATCCCGCGCTGATCAGCTGGCGATTATCAAGCAGATGAGCAGGCATGAATCATGCGACCAGCTGGCGATTATCACAGATGAGCAGGCATGAATCATGCGCCCAGCTGGCGATTATCAGCAGGCAGATGAAGCAGGAGCAGGCATGAATCCTGCGGCCCAGCTGGCGATTATCAAGCAGATGAGCAGGCATGAATCCTGCGGCTCAGCTGGCGATTATCAAGCAGCTGAGCAGGCGCTAATCCCGTAACTCAGCAGGCACTGATCACGTGGCTGCCGCGCAGGCATCAGGTGACTGAGAGGCGCTGATCATGTGACTGCTCATGTGCTGATCAGGAGCCTCCTGCACGGATCATGTGCCTATGCAGCAGGCAAGAATCAAGCAGCTGAGCAGGCATGAATCCTGCGGCCCAGCTGGCGATTATCAAGCAGCTGAGCAGGCATGAATCCTGAGGCCCAGCTGGCGATTATCAAGCAGATGAGCAGGCATGAATCCTGCGGCCCAGCTGGCGATTATCAAGCAGATGAGCAGGCATGAATCCTGCGGCCCAGCTGGCGATTATCAAGCAGATGAGCAGGCATGAATCATGCGCCCAGCTGGCGATTATCACAGCTGAGCAGGCATGAATCCTGCGGCCAGCTGGCGATTATCAAGCAGATGAGCAGGCATGAATCCTGCGCGCCCAGCTGGCGATTATCAAGCAGCTGAGCAGGCATGAATCCTGCGGCCCAGCTGGCGATTATCACGCAGATGAGCAGGCATGAATCAGGCGGCCCAGCTGGCGATTATCAAGCAGATGAGCAGGCATGAATCATGCGCCCAGCAGGCGATTATCAAGCAGCTGAGCAGGCATGAATCCTGCGGCCCAGCTGGCGATTATCAAGCAGATGAGCAGGCATGAATCATGCGGCCCAGCTGGCGATTATCAAGCAGATGAGCAGGCATGAATCCCGTGAACTCAGCTGGCGATTATCACAGATGAGCAGGCATGATCAGGTGAATCCTGGCAGGCCCAGCTGGCGATTATCAAGCAGCAGGAGCAGGCATGAACGGATCATGCGCCCCAGCTGGCGATTATCAAGCAGATGAGCAGGCATGAATCCTGCGCCCAGCTGGCGATTATCAAGCAGATGAGCAGGCATGAATCATGCGGCCCAGCTGGCGATTATCAAGCAGATGAGCAGGCATGAATCCTGCGCGCCCAGCTGGCGATTATCAAGCAGATGAGCAGGCATGAATCCTGCGGCCCAGCTGGCGATTATCAAGCAGATGAGCAGGCATGAATCCCGCGCCCAGCTGGCGATTATCAAGCAGCTGAGCAGGCATGAATCCTGCGCCCAGCTGGCGATTATCAAGCAGATGAGCAGGCATGAATCATGCGCCCAGCTGGCATTATCAAGCAGATGAGCAGGCATGAATCCTGCGCGGCCCAGCTGGCGATTATCAAGCAGATGAGCAGGCATGAATCCTGCGCCCAGCTGGCGATTATCAAGCAGATGAGCAGGCATGAATCCTGTGCCCAGCTGGCGATTATCACGCAGCTGAGCAGGCATGAATCAGGTGCGCCCAGCTGGCGCTGATCACGCGATTATCACAGCTGAGCAGGCATGAATCCTGCCTCAGCCCAGCTGGCGATTATCAAGCAGCTGAGCAGGCATGAATCATGCGCCCAGCTGGCGATTATCAAGCAGCTGAGCAGGCATGAATCCTGGGCCCAGCTGGCGATTATCAAGCAGCTGAGCAGGCATGAATCCTGGGCGCCCAGCTGGCGATTATCAAGCAGATGAGCAGGCATGAATCCTGCGCCCCAGCTGGCGATTATCACAGATGAGCAGGCATGAATCCTGCGCCCCAGCTGGCGATTATCAAGCAGATGAGCAGGCATGAATCCTGCCCCAGCTGGCGATTATCAAGCAGATGAGCAGGCATGAATCCCGCGCCCCAGCTGGCGATTATCAAGCAGATGAGCAGGCATGAATCCTGCGCCCCAGCTGGCGATTATCAAGCAGATGAGCAGGCATGAATCATGCGGCCCAGCTGGCGATTATCAAGCAGATGAGCAGGCATGAATCCTGCGGCCCAGCTGGCGATTATCAAGCAGATGAGCAGGCATGAATCCTGCGGCCCAGCTGGCGATTATCAAGCAGATGAGCAGGCATGAATCCTGCGCGCCAGCTGGCGATTATCAAGCAGCTGAGCAGGCATGAATCCTGCGGCCCAGCTGGCGATTATCAAGCAGATGAGCAGGCATGAATCCTGTGCCCAGCTGGCGATTATCAAGCAGCTGAGCAGGCATGAATGTGCCCCAGCTGGCGATTATCAAGCAGCTGAGCAGGCATGAATCCTGCGGCCCAGCTGGCGATTATCAAGCAGATGAGCAGGCATGAATCCTGGGCGCCCAGCTGGCGATTATCAAGCAGCTGAGCAGGCATGAATCCTGCGCGCCCAGCTGGCGATTATCACGCAGCTGAGCAGGCATGAATCACTGAGGCCAGCTGGCGATTATCAAGCAGATGAGCAGGCATGAATCATGCCCCAGCTGGCAATTATCAAGCAGCTGAGCAGGCATGAATCCTGCGCCCCAGCTGGCGATTATCAAGCAGCTGAGCAGGCATGAATCCTGCGGCCCAGCTGGCGATTATCAAGCAGATGAGCAGGCATGAATCCTGCGGCCCAGCTGGCGATTATCAAGCAGATGAGCAGGCATGAATCCTGCGGCCCAGCTGGCGATAATCAAGCAGCTGAGAAGGCATGAATCCTGCGCCCAGCTGGCGATTATCAAGCAGATGAGCAGGCATGAATCCTGCGGCCCAGCTGGCGATTATCAAGCAGATGAGCAGGCATGAATCATGCGGCCCAGCTGGCGATTATCAAGCAGATGAGCAGGCATGAATCCGCGGCCCAGCTGGCGATTATCAAGCAGATGAGCAGGCATGAATCATGCGCGCCCAGCTGGCGATTATCAAGCAGATGAGCAGGCATGAATCATGTGGCCCAGCTGGCGATTATCAAGCAGATGAGCAGGCATGAATCCTGCACTGCCAGCAGCTGGCGATTATCAAGCAGATGAGCAGGCATGAATCCTGCGGCCCAGCTGGCGATTATCAAGCAGATGAGCAGGCATGAATCCTGCGCCCAGCTGGCGATTATCAAGCAGATGAGCAGGCATGAATCATGCGGCCCAGCTGGCGATTATCAAGCAGCTGAGCAGGCATGAATCCTGCGCCCCAGCTGGCGATTATCAAGCAGATGAGCAGGCATGAATCCTGCGGCCCAGCTGGCGATTATCAAGCAGATGAGCAGGCATGAATCCTGCGCCCAGCTGGCGATTATCAAGCAGCTGAGCAGGCATGAATCCTGCGCCCAGCTGGCGATTATCAAGCAGATGAGCAGGCATGAATCCTGCGGCCCAGCTGGCGATTATCAAGCAGATGAGCAGGCATGAATCCTGCGCACTGCCCAGCTGGCGATTATCAAGCAGATGAGCAGGCATGAATCCTGCCCCAGCTGGCGATTATCAAGCAGATGAGCAGGCATGAATCCTGCGCCCCAGCTGGCGATTATCAAGCAGCTGAGCAGGCATGAATCCTGCGCCCCAGCTGGCGCATTATCAAGCAGATGAGCAGGCATGAATCATGCGCCCAGCAGGCGATTATCAAGCAGCTGAGCAGGCATGAATCCTGCGGCCCAGCTGGCGATTATCAAGCAGATGAGCAGGCATGAATCATGCGGCCCAGCTGGCGATTATCAAGCAGCTGAGCAGGCATGAATCCCGCGCCCAGCTGGCGATTATCAAGCAGATGAGCAGGCATGAATCATGCGCCCCAGCTGGCGATTATCAAGCAGATGAGCAGGCATGAATCAACAGGCATGAATCCTGCAGCCAATGGCGATTATCAAGCAGATGAGCAGGCATGAATCCTGCGGCCCAGCTGGCGATTATCACAGATGAGCAGGCATGAATCCTGCGGCCCAGCTGGCGATTATCAAGCAGATGAGCAGGCATGAATCATGCGGCCCAGCTGGCGATTATCAAGCAGATGAGCAGGCATGAATCCTGCGGCCCAGCTGGCGATTATCAAGCAGCTGAGCAGGCATGAATCCTGGTGCCCAGCTGGCATTATCACAGATGAGCAGGCATGAATCCTGATCATGCCCAGCTGGCGATTATCAAGCAGATGAGCAGGCATGAATCCTGCGCCCAGCTGGCGATTATCAAGCAGCTGAGCAGGCATGAATCCTGCGCCCAGCTGGCGATTATCAACCAGATGAGCAGGCATGAATCCTGCGGCCCAGCTGGCGATTATCAAGCAGCTGAGCAGGCATGAATCCTGCGGCTCAGCTGGCGATTATCAAGCAGCTGAGCAGGCATGAATCCTGCGGCCCAGCTGGCGATTATCAAGCAGATGAGCAGGCATGAATCCTGCGGCCCAGCTGGCGATTATCAAGCAGATGAGCAGGCATGAATCATGCGGCCCAGCTGGCGATTATCAAGCAGATGAGCAGGCATGAATCCTGCGGCCCAGCTGGCGATTATCAAGCAGATGAGCAGGCATGAATCCTGCAGCCCAGCTGGCAATTATCAAGCAGATGAGCAGGCATGAATCATGCGGCCCAGCTGGCGATTATCAAGCAGATGAGCAGGCATGAATCCTGCGCCCAGCTGGCGATTATCAAGCAGCTGAGCAGGCATGAATCATGCGCTGCCCAGCTGGCTGATTATCAAGCAGCTGAGCAGGCATGAATCATGCTGCCCAGCTGGCGATTATCAAGCAGCTGAGCAGGCATGAATCATGCGCCCAGCTGGCGATTATCAAGCAGATGAGCAGGCATGAATCCTGCGCCCAGCTGGCGATTATCACAGCAGCTGAGCAGGCATGAATCCTGCGCCCAGCTGGCGATTATCAAGCAGATGAGCAGGCAGGCATGAATGCTGCCCAGCTGGCGATTATCAAGCAGCTGAGCAGGCATGAATCCTGCGGCCCAGCTGGCGATTATCAAGCAGATGAGCAGGCATGAATCCTGCGGCCCAGCTGGCGATTATCAAGCAGATGAGCAGGCATGAATCCTGCGGCCCAGCTGGCGATTATCAAGCAGATGAGCAGGCATGAATCCCGCGCCCAGCTGGCGATTATCAAGCAGATGAGCAGGCATGAATCATGCGGAGCAGGCTGGCGATTATCAAGCAGATGAGCAGGCATGAATCATGCGGCCCAGCTGGCGATTATCAAGCAGATGAGCAGGCATGAATCCTGCGCGCCCAGCTGGCGATTATCAAGCAGATGAGCAGGCATGAATCCTGCGGCCCAGCTGGCGATTATCAAGCAGATGAGCAGGCATGAATCCTGTGGCCCAGCTGGCGATTATCAAGCAGATGAGCAGGCATGCATGTGACCCAGCGGCGATTATCAGCTGAGCAGCATGAATCAGCGCACTGATCAGGCGCTAATCCCGTCCTCTGCAGGCACTGATCACATGCTGTCAGAATCAAGGTGACTGAGAGGCATGAATCATGTGACCAGCTCATGCGCTGATCAGGCAGACTCTCAGGCATGAATCATGTGCCCAGCAGGCAAGAATCAAGCAGCTGAGCAGGCATGAATCATGTGGCCCAGCTGGCGATTATCAAGCAGATGAGCAGGCATGAATCATGCGGCCCAGCTGGCGATTATCAAGCAGCTGAGCAGGCATGAATCCTGCGCCCAGCTGGCGATTATCAAGCAGATGAGCATCCATGAATCCTGCGCCCAGCTGGCGATTATCAAGCAGATGAGCAGGCATGAATCCTGCGGCCCAGCTGGCGATTATCAAGCAGCTGAGCAGGCATGAATCCTGCTGCCGAGCTGGCGATTATCAAGCAGATGAGCAGGCATGAATCATGCGGCCCAGCTGGCGATTATCAAGCAGATGAGCAGGCATGAATCATGCGGCCCAGCTGGCGATTATCAAGCAGATGAGCAGGCATGAATCATGCGGCCCAGCTGGCGATTATCAAGAAGCTGAGCAGGCGCTAATCCCGTAATTCAGCAGACACTGATCACGTGGCTGTCATGCAGTTATCAGGTGACTGAGAGGCGCTGATCATGTGACTGCTCATGTGCTGATCAGGAAACTCTCCTTCACGGATCATGTGCCTATGCAGGCAAGAATCAAGCAGCTGAGCAGGCATGAATCCTGAGGCCCAGCTGGCGACTATCAAGCAGCTGAGCAGGCATGAATCCTGAGGCCCAGCTGGCGATTATCAAGCAGCTGAGCAGGCATGAATCCTGCGGCCCAGCTGGCGATTATCAAGCAGATGAGCAGGCATGAATCATGCGGCCCAGCTGGCGATTATCAAGCAGATGAGTAGGCATGAATCATGTGGCCCAGCGGCGATTATCAAGCAGCTGAGCAGGCATGAATCCTGCGCCCAGCTGGCGATTATCAAGCAGATGAGCAGGCATGCATCCTGCCGCTCAGCTGGCGATATCAAGCAGCTGAGCAGGCGCTAATCCTGTAACTCCGCAGGCACTGATCACGTGGCTGTCATGCAGTGATCAGGTGAGTGAGAGGCGCTGATCATGTGACTGCTCATGTGTTGATCAGGTAGCTCTCCTCACGGATCATGTGCCTCAGCAGGCAAGAATCAAGCAGCTGAGCAGGCATGAATCCTGCGGCCAAGCTGGCGATTATCAAGCAGATGAGCAAGCATGAATCATGCGGCCCAACTGGCGATTATCAAGCAGCTGAGCAGGCGCTAATCCCGTAACTCAGCAGGCACTGATCACGTGGCTGTCATGCAGTGATCAGGTGAGTGAGAGGTGCTGATCATGTGACTGCTCAAGTGCTGATCAGGGAGCTCTCCAACACGGATCATGTGCCTCAGCAGGCAACAATTAAGCAGCTGAGCAGGCATGAATCCTGCGTCCCAATGGCGATTATCAAGCAGCTGAGCAGGCATGAATCCTGAGGCCCAGCTGGCGATTATCAAGCAGATGAGCAGGCATGAATCATGCGGCCCAGCTGGCGATTATCAAGCAGATGAGCAGGCATGAATCATGCGGCCAAGCTGGCGATTATCAAGTAGATGAGCAGGCATGAATCATGCGGCCAAGCTGGCGATTATCAAGCAGATGTACAGGCATGAATCCTGCGGCCCAGCTGGCGATTATCAAGCAGATGAAAAGGCATGAATCATGCGGCTCAGCTGGCGATTATCTAGCAGATGAGCAGGCATGCATCCTGTGGCTCAGCTGGCGATTATCAAGCAGCTGAGCAGGCGCTAATCCCGTAATTCAGCAGGCACTGATCACGTGGCTGTCATGCAGTGATCAGGTGACTGAG
The DNA here is from genome assembly GCF_027580195.1 of Bos mutus. Taxonomy (NCBI): domain Eukaryota; kingdom Metazoa; phylum Chordata; class Mammalia; order Artiodactyla; family Bovidae; genus Bos; species Bos mutus. Next base: position 11,778 of record NW_027219866.1, on the reverse strand, counting down.
AGGCGCTGATCATGTGACTGCTCATGTGCTGATCAGGTAACTCTCCTGCACGGGATCATGTGCCCTATGCAGGCAAGAATCAAGCAGCTGAGCAGGCATGAATCATGTGGCCCAGCTGGCGACGATTATCAAGCAGATGAGCAGGCATGAATCATGGCAGGCATGAATCAGCTGGCGATTATCAAGCAGCTGAGCAGGCATGAATCCTGCGGCCCAGCTGGCGATTATCAAGCAGATGAGCATCCATGAATTATGCGGCCCAGCTGGCGTTTGTCAAGCAGATGAGAGCCATGAATCCTGCGGCCCAGCTGGCGATTATCAAGCAGCTGAGCAGGCATGAATCCTGCTGCCCAGCTGGCGAATATCAAGCAGATGAGCAGGCATGAATCATGCGGCCCAGCTGGCGATTATCAAGCAGATGAGCAGGCATGAATCATGCGGCCCAGCTGGCGATTATCAAGCAGATGAGCAGGCATGAATCATGCGGCCCTGCTGGCGATTATCAAGCAGATGAGCAGGCATGAATCATGCGGCCCAGCTGGCGATTATCAAGCAGATGAGCAGGCATGAATCATGCGGCCCAGCTGGCGATTATCAACAGCTGAGCAGGCATGAATCCTGCGGCCCATCTGACGATTATCAAGCAGCTGAGCAGGCATGAATCATGCGGCCCAGCTGGCGATTATCAAGCAGATGAGCAGCCCTGAATCCTGCGGCCCAGCTGGCGATTATCAAGCAGCTGAGCAGGCATGAATCCTGCGGCCCAGCTGGCGATTATCAAGCAGCTGAGCAGGCATGAATCCTGCGTCCCAGCTGGCGATTATCAAGCAGGTGTGCAGCCATGAAACCTGGGGCCCAGCGGGCGATTATCAAGCAGCTGAGCAGGCATGAATCCTGCGGCCCAGCTGGCGATTATCAAGCAGATGAGCAGGCATGAATCATGCGGCCCAGCTGGCGATTATCAAGCAGATGAGCAGGCATGAATCCTGCAGCCAGCTAAAGATTACCAAGCAGATGAGCAGCCATGAAACCTGGGGCCCAGCTGGCGATTATCAAGCAGCTGAGCAGGCAGCAGGCATGAATCCTGCGGCCCAGCTGGCGATTATCAAGCTGATGAGCAGGCATGAATCATGAGGCCCAGCTGGCGATTATCAAGCAGATGAGCAGGCATGAATCCTGCGGCCCAGCTGGCGATTATCAAGCAGCAGAGAGCAGGCATGAATCCTGCGGCCCAGCTGGCGATTATCAAGCAGCTGAGCAGGCATGAATCCTGCGGCCCAGTTGGCGATTATCAAGCAGATGAGCAGGCATGAATCATGCGGCCCAGCTGGCGATTATCAAGCAGATGAGCAGGCATGAATCCTTCGGCCCAGCTGGCGAATATCAAGCAGATGAGCAGGCATGAATCCTGCCGCCCAGCTGGCGATTATCAAGCAGATGAGCAGAGCATGAATCCCTGGCCCAGCTGGCGATTATCAAGCAGATGAGCAGGCATAAATCCCGCAGGCCCAGCTGGCGATTATCACGCGGCTGAGCAGGCATGCATGTGATCAGGTGATTGATCAGGCGATGAGCAGGCATGAACTGCTCAGCTGTGATGATCAGGCAGATGCAGCTCACGGATCATGTGCCCCAGCAGGCAAGAATCAAGCAGCTGAGCAGGCATGAATCCTGCGGCCCAGCTGGCGATTATCAAGCAGATGAGCAGGCATGAATCATGCGGCCCAACTGCGATTATCAAGCAGCTGAGCAGGCATGAATCCTAATCCCAGCTGGCGATTATCAAGCAGATGAGCAGGCATGAATCATGCGTGCCTGTCATGCGAGTGATCAGGTGAGATGAGAGGTGCATGAATCATGAATCATGCGGACAAGCTGGCGATTATCAAGCAGATGAGCAGGCATGAATCATGCGCCCAGCAGGCAAAAATCAAGCAGCTGAGCAGGCATGAATCCTGCGGCCCAGCTGGCGATTATCAAGCAGCTGAGCAGGCATGAATCCTGCGGCCCAGCTGGCGATTATCAAGCAGATGAGCAGGCATGAATCCTGCGGCCCAGCTGGCGATAATCAAGCAGATGAGCAGCCATGAAATCATGCGGCCCAGCTGGCGATTATCAAGCAGATGAGCAGCCATGAATCCTGCTGTACAGCTGGCGATTATCAAGCAGATGAGCAGGCATGAATCATGCGGCCCAGCTGGCGAATATCAAGCAGATGAGCAGGCATGCATCCTGAGGCTCAGCGGGCGATTATGAAGCAGCTGAGCAGGCGCTAATCCCGTAACTCAGCAGGCACTGATCACGTGGCTGTCAAGCCATGATCAGGTGACTGAGAGGCGCTGATCATGTGACTGCTCATGTGCTGATCAGGTAGCTCTCCTGCACGGATCATGTGCCTCAGTAGGCAAGAATCAAGCAGATGACCAGCCATGAATCCTGGGGCCCAGTGGGCGATTATCAAGCAGCTTAGCAGGCATGAATCCTGCGGCACAGCTGGCGATTATCAAGCAGATGAGCAGCCATGAATCATGCGGCCCAGCTGGCGATTATCAAGCAGATGAGCAGGCATGAATCATGCGGCACAGCTGGCGATTATCAAGCAGATGAGCAGGCATGAATCATGCGGCCCAGCTGGCGATTATCAAGCAGATGAGCAGGCATGCATCCTGCGGCTCAGCTGGCAATTATCAAGCAGCTGAGCAGGCGCTAATCCCCTAACTCTGCAGGCACTGATCACGTGGCTGTCATGCAATGATCAGGTGACTGAGAGGTGCTGATCACCTGATTGCTTATGTGCTGATCAGGTAGCTCTCCTGCACGGATAATGTGCCTCAGCAGGCAAGAATCAAGCAGCTGAGCAGGCATGAATCCTGCGGCCCAGCTGGCGGTTATCAAGCAGATGAGCAGCCATGAATCCTGCTGCTCAGCTGGCGAGTATCAAGCAGCTGAGCAGGCGCTAATCCCGTAACTCAGCAGGAACTGATCACGTGGCTGTCATGCAGTGATCAGGTGACTGAGAGGCGCTGATCATGTGACTGCTCATGTGCTGATCAGGGAGCTCTCCAACACGGATCATGTGCCTCAGCAGGCAAGAATCAAGCAGCTGAGAAGGCATGAATCCTGCGGCCCAGCTGGTGATTATCAAGCAGCTGAGCAGGCATGAATCCTGCGGCCCAGCTGGCGATTATCAAGCAGATGAGCAGGCATGAATCCTGCCTCCAGCTGGCGATTATGAAGCAGATGAGCAGGCATGAATCCTGCGGCCCAGAGGGCGATTATCAAGCAGCTGAGCAGGCATGAATCATGCGGCCCAGCTGGCGATTATCTAGCAGATGAGCAGGCATGCATCCTGTGGCTCAGCTGGCGATTATCAAGTAGATGAGCAGGCATGAATCATGCGGCCCAGCTTGTGATTATCAAGCAGCTGAGCAGGCATGAATCCTGCGGCCCAGCTGGCGACTATCAAGTAGATGAGCAGGCATGAATCATGCGGCCCAGCTTGTGATTATCAAGCAGATGAGCAGGCATGAATCATGCGGCCCAATGGCGATTATTCAAGCAGCTGAGAAGGCATGAATTCTGCGGCCAGCTGGCAATTATCAAGCAGATGAGCAGGAATGAATCATGCGGCCCAGCTGGCAATTATCAAGCAGATGAGCAGGGATGAATCATGCAGCCAAGCTGGCGATTATCAAGCAGATGAGCAGGCATGAATCATGCGGCCCTGCTAGCGATTATCAAGCAGCTGAGCATGTATGAATCCTGCGGCCAGCTGGCGGTTATCAAGCAGATGAGCAGCCATGAATCCTGCGGCCCAGCTGGCGATTATCAAGCAGATGAGCAGCCATGAATCCTGCGGCCCAGCGGGCGATTATCAAGCAGCTGAGCAGGCGCTAATCCCGTAACTCAGCAGGCACTTATCACGTGCCTGTCAAGCCGTGATCAGGTGACTGAGAGGCGCTGATCATGTGACTGCTCATGTGCTGATCCGGTAGCTCTCCTGCACGGATGATGTGCCTCAGCATGCAAGAATCAAGCAGCTGAGCAGGCATGAATAATGCGGCCCAATGGCGATTATCAAGCAGCTGAGAAGGCATGAAACCTGCGGCCCAACTGGCGTTTATCAAGCAGATGAGCAATATGAAAATCTGCTGCCCAGCGGCGATTATCAAGCAGCTGAGCAGGCATGAATCCTGCGGCCCAGCTGGCGATTATCAAGCAGATGAGCAGGCATGAATCCTGCGGCCCAGCTGGCGATTATCAAGCAGATGAGCAGGCATGCATCCTGCGGCTCAGCGGGCGATTATGAAGCAGCTGAGCAGGCGCTAATCCCGTAACTCAGCAGGCACTGATCACGTGGCTGTCAAGCCGCGATCAGGTGACTGAGAGGCGCTGATCATGTGACTGCTCATGTGCTGATCAGGTAGCTCTCCTGCACGGATCATGTGCCTCAGCAGGCAAGAATCAAGCAGCTGAGCAGGCATGAATCCTGCGGCCCAGCTGGCGATTATCAAGCAGATGAGCAGCCATGAATCCTGCGGCTCTGCTGGCGATTATCAAGCAGCTGAGCAGGCGCTAATCCCGTAACTCAGCAGGAACTGATCACGTGGCTGTCATGCGCAGTGATCAGGTGACTGAGAGAGGCGCTGATCATGTGACTGCTCATGTGCTGATCAGGGAGCTCTCCAACACGGATCATGTGCCTCAGCAGGCAAGAATCAAGCAGCTGAGAAGGCATGAATCCTGCGGCCCAGCTGGTGATTATCAAGCAGCTGAGCACGCATGAATCCTGGGGCCCAGCAGGCGATTATCAAGCAGCTGAGCAGGCATGAATCCTGCGGCCCAGCTGGCGATTATCAAGCAGCTGAGCAGGCATGAATCCTGCGGCCCAGCTGGCGATTAGCAAGCTGATGAGCAGGCATGAATCATGAGGCCCAGCTGGCGATTATTCAGCAGATGAGCAGGCATGAATCATGTGGCCCAGCGGGCGATTATCAAGCAGCTGAGCAGGCATGAATCCTGCGGCCCAGCTGGCGATTATCAAGCAGCTGAGCAGGCATGAATCCTGCGGCCCAGCTGGCGATTATCAAGCAGATGAGCAGGCATGAATCCTGCGGCCCAGCTGGCGATTATCAAGCAGATCAAGCAGATGAGCAGGCATGAATCATGCGGCCCAGCGACCGATTATCAAGCAGCTGAGCAGGCATGAATCCTGCGGCCCAGCTGGCGATTATCAAGCAGATGAGCAGGCATGCATCCTGTCGCTCAGCTGGCGATATCAAGCAGCTGAGCAGGCGCTAATCCTGTAACTCCGCAGGCACTGATCACGTGGCTGTCATGCCGTGATCAGGTGACTGATAGGCGCTGATCATGTGACTGCTCATGTGTTGATCAGGTAGCTCTCCTCACGGATCATGTGCCTCAGCAGGCAAGAATCAAGCAGCTGAGCAGGCATGAATCCTGCGGCCAAGCTGGCGATTATCAAGCAGATGAGCAAGCATGAATCATGCGGCGCAACTGGCGATTATCAAGCAGCTGAGCAGGCGCTAATCCCGTAACTCAGCAGGCACTGATCACGTGGCTGTCATGCAGTGATCAGGTGAGTGAGAGGTGCTGATCATGTGACTGCTCAAGTGCTGATCAGGAGCTCTCCAACACGGATCATGTGCCTCAGCAGGCAACAATTAAGCAGCTGAGCAGGCATGAATCCTGCGTCCCAATGGCGATTATCAAGCAGCTGAGCAGGCATGAATCCTGAGGCCCAGCTGGCGATTATCAAGCAGATGAGCAGGCATGAATCATGCGGCCCAGCTGCCGATTATCAAGCAGATGAGCAGGCATGAATCATGCGGCCAAGCTGGCGATTATCAAGTAGATGAGCAGGCATGAATCATGCGGCCAAGCTGGCGATTATCAAGCAGATGTACAGGCATGAATCCTGCGGCCCAGCTGGCGATTATCAAGCAGATGAAAAGGCATGAATCATGCGGCTCAGCTGGCGATTATCTAGCAGAAGAGCAGGCATGCATCCTGTGGCTCAGCTGGCGATTATCAAGCAGCTGAGCAGGCGCTAATCCCGTAATTCAGCAGGCACTGATCACGTGGCTGTCATGCAGTGATCAGGTGACTGAGAGGCGCTGATCATGTGACTGCTCATGTGCTGATCAGGTAACTCTCCTGCACGGATCATGTGCCTATGCAGGCAAGAATCAAGCAGCTGAGCAGGCATGAATCCTGAGGCCCAGCTGGCGACTATCAAGTAGATGAGCAGGCATGAATCATGTGGCCCAGCTTGCGATTATGAAGCAGATGAGCAGGCATGAATCATGGGGCCCAGCTGGCGATTATCAAGCAGCTGAGCAGGCATGAATCCTGCGGCCCAGCTGGCGATTATCAAGCAGATGAGCATCCATGAATTATGCAGCCCAGCTGGCGTTTGTCAAGCAGATGAGAGCCATGAATCCTGCGGCCCAGCTGGCGATTATCAAGCAGCTGAGCAGGCATGAATCCTGCTGCCCAGCTGGCGATTATAAAGCAGATGAGCAGGCATGAATCATGCGGCCCACCGGGCGATTATCAAGCAGATTAGCAGGCATGAATCCTGCGGCCCAGCCAGCGATTATCAAGCAGATGAGCAGGCATGCATCCTGCCGCTCAGCTGGCGATATCAAGCAGCTGAGCAGGCGCTAATCCTGTAACTCCGCAGGCACTGATCACGTGGCTGTCATGCCGTGATCAGGTGACTGATAGGCGCTGATCATGTGACTGCTCATGTGTTGATCAGGTAGCTCTCCTGCACGGATCATGTGCCTCAGCAGGCAAGAATCAAGCGGCTGAGCAGGCATGAATCCTGCGGCCCAGCTGGCGATTATCAAGCAGATGAGCAAGCATGAATCATGCGGCCCAACTGGCGATTATCAAGCAGCTGAGCAGGCGCTAATCCCGTAACTCAGCAGGCACTGATCACGTGGCTGTCATGCAGTGATCAGGTGAGTGAGAGGTGCTGATCATGTGACTGCTCAAGTGCTGATCAGGGAGCTCTCCAACACGGATCATGTGCCTCAGCAGGCAAAAATTAAGCAGCTGAGCAGGCATGAATCCTGCATCCCAATGGCGATTATCAAGCAGCTGAGCAGGCATGAATCCTGAGGCCCAGCTGGCGATTATCAAGCAGATGAGCAGGCATGAATCCTGTGGCCCAGCTGGCGATAATTAAGCAGATGAGCAGCCATGAAATATGCGGCCCAGCTGGCGTTTGTCAAGCAGATGAGCAGCCATGAATCCTGCTGTACAGCTGGCGATTATCAAGCAGATGAGCAGGCATGAATCCTGCGGCCCAGCTGGCGATTATCAAGCAGCTGAGCAGGCATGAATCCTGCGGCCCAGCTGGCGATTATCAAGCAGCTGAGCAGGCATGAATCCTGCGGCCCAGCTGGCGATTATCAAGCAGCTGAGCAGGCATGAATCCTGCGGCCCAGTTAGCGATTATTAAGCAGATGAGCAGGCAGAATCATGCGCCCAGCAGCTGGCGATTATCAAGCAGATGAGCATGCATGAATCCTGCGCCCAGCCCAGCTGGCGATTATCAAGCAGATGAGCAGGCATGAATCCTGCGGCCCAGCTGGCGATTATCAAGCAGCTGAGCAGGCATGAATCCTGCGGCCCAGCTGGCGATTATCAAGGATGAGCATGAGCAGGCATGAATCCTGCAGCCCAGCAGCGATTATTAAGCAGATGAGATGAGGGCATGAATCCTGCGGCCCAGCTGGCGATTATCAAGCAGCAGATGAGCAGGCATGAATCCTGCGGCCCAGCTGGCGATTATCAAGCAGATGAGCAGGCATGAATCCTGGGGCCCAGCTGGCGATTATCAAGCAGCTGAGCAGGCATGAATCCTGCGCCCAGCTGGCGATTATCAAGCAGATGAGCAGGCAAGAATCATGAGTCCCAGCTGGCGATTATCAAGCAGATGAGCAGGCATGAGCAGCGCGATTATCAAGCAGCTGAGCAGGCATGAATCCTGAGCAGGCCAGCTGGCGATTATCAAGCAGATGAGCAGGCATGAATCCTGCGGCCCAGCTGGCGATTATCAAGCAGATGAGCAGGCATGAATCCTGCGGCCCAGCTGGCGATTATCAAGCAGCTGAGCAGGCATGAATCCTGGCCCAGCTGGCGATTATCAAGCAGATGAGCAGGCATGAATCATGCAGGCATGAATCGGCCCAGCTGGCGATTATCAAGCAGAGATGAGCAGGCATGAATCATGCGGCCAAGCTGGCGATTATCAAGCAGATGAGCAGGCATGAATCATGCGGGGCCCAGCGATTATCAAGCAGCTGAGCAGGCATGAATCCTGCGGCCCAGCTGGCGATTATCAAGCAGATGAGCAGGCATGAATCATGCGGCCCAATGGTGATTATCAAGCAGCTGAGCAGGCATGAATCATGCGGCCCAGCTGGCGATTATCAAGCAGATGAGCAGGCATGAATCATGCGGCCCAATGGTGATTATCAAGCAGCTGAGCAGGCATGAATCCTGCGGCCCAGCTGTCGATTATCAAGCAGATGAGCAGGCATGAATCCTGCGGCCCAGCTGGCGATTATCAAGCAGATGAGCAGGCATGCATCCTGCGGCTCAGCGGGCGATTATGAAGCAGCTGAGCAGGCAGCTGATCCCGCGCAACTCAGCAGGCACTGATCACGTGGCTGTCAAGCCATGATCAGGTGACTGAGAGGCGCTGATCATGTGACTGCTCATGTGCTGATCAGGTAGCTCTCCTGCACGGATCATGTGCCTCAGTAGGCAAGAATCAAGCAGATGACCAGCCATGAATCCTGGGGCCCAGTGGGCGATTATCAAGCAGCTGAGCAGGCATGAATCCTGCGGCACAGCTGGCGATTATCAAGCAGATGAGCAGCCATGAATCATGCGGCCCAGCTGGCGATTATCAAGCAGATGAGCAGGCATGAATCATGCGGCACAGCTGGCGATTATCAAGCAGATGAGCAGGCATGAATCATGCGGCCCAGCTGGCGATTATCAAGCAGATGAGCAGGCATGCATCCTGCGGCTCAGCTGGCAATTATCAAGCAGCTGAGCAGGCGCTAATCCCCTAACTCTGCAGGCACTGATCACGTGGCTGTCATGCAATGATCAGGTGACTGAGAGGTGCTGATCACCTGATTGCTTATGTGCTGATCAGGTAGCTCTCCTGCACGGATAATGTGCCTCAGCAGGCAAGCGATCAAATCAAGCAGCTGAGCAGGCATGAATCCTGCGGCCCAGCTGGCGGTTATCAAGCAGATGAGCAGCCATGAATCCTGCTGCTCAGCTGGCGATTATCAAGCAGCTGAGCAGGCGCTAATCCCGTAACTCAGCAGGAACTGATCACGTGGCTGTCATGCAGTGATCAGGTGACTGAGAGGCGCTGATCATGTGACTGCTCATGTGCTGATCAGGGAGCTCTCCAACACGGATCATGTGCCTCAGCAGGCAAGAATCAAGCAGCTGAGAAGGCATGAATCCTGCGGCCCAGCTGGTGATTATCAAGCAGCTGAGCAGGCATGAATCCTGCGGCCCAGCTGGCGATTATCAAGCAGATGAGCAGGCATGAATCCTGCCTCCAGCTGGCGATTATCAAGCAGATGAGCAGGCATGAATCCTGCGGCCCAGCTGGCGATTATCAAGCAGATGAGCAGGCATGCATCCTGTGGCTCAGCTGGCGATTATCAAGTAGATGAGCAGGCATGAATCATGCGGCCCAGCTTGTGATTATCAAGCAGCTGAGCAGGCATGAATCCTGCGGCCCAGCTGGCGACTATCAAGCAGATGAGCAGGCATGAATCATGCGGCCCAGCTGGCGATTATTCAAGCAGATGAGCAGGCATGAATCTTGCGGCCAGCTGGCGATTATCAAGCAGATGAGCAGGAATGAATCATGCAGCCCAGCTGGCGATTATCAAGCAGATGAGCAGGCATGAATCATGCGGCCAGCTGGCGATTATCAAGCAGATGAGCAGGCATGAATCATGCGGCCCAGCTGGCGATTATCAAGCAGCTGAGCAGGCATGAATCCTGCGGCCAGCTGGCGATTATCAAGCAGATGAGCAGCCATGAATCCTGCGGCCCAGCTGGCGATTATCAAGCAGATGAGCAGCCATGAATCCTGCGGCCCAGCGGGCGATTATCAAGCAGCTGAGCAGGCGGTAATCCGTAACTCAGCAGGCACTTATCACGTGCCTGCAGGCAAGCCGTGATCAGGTGACTGAGAGGCGCTGATCATGATCATCAGGTGACTGCTGATCATGTGACTCTCATGTGCTGATCCGGTAGCTCTCCTGCACGGATGATGTGCCTCAGCATGCAAGAATCAAGCAGCTGAGCAGGCATGAATAATGCGGCCCAATGGCGATTATCAAGCAGCTGAGAAGGCATGAAACCTGCGGCCCAACTGGCGTTTATCAAGCAGATGAGCAATAATGAAATCTGCTGCCCAGCGGGCGATTATCAAGCAGCTGAGCAGGCATGAATCCTGCGGCCCAGCTGGCGATTATCAAGCAGATGAGCAGGCATGAATCCTGCGGCCCAGCTGGCGATTATCAAGCAGATGAGCAGGCATGCATCCTGCGGCTCAGCTGGCGATTATCAAGCAGCTGAGCAGGCGCTAATCCGTAACTCAGCAGGCACTGATCACGTGGCTGTCAAGCCATGATCAGGTGACTGAGAGGCGCTGATCATGTGACTGCTCATGTGCTGATCAGGTAGCTCTCCTGCACGGATCATGTGCCTCAGCAGGCAAGAATCAAGCAGCTGAGCAGGCATGAATCCTGCGGCCCAGCTGGCGATTATCAAGCAGATGAGCAGCCATGAATCCTGCTGCTCAGCTGGCGATTATCAAGCAGCTGAGCAGGCGCTAATCCCGTAACTCAGCAGGAACTGATCACGTGGCTGTCATGCGGTGATCAGGTGACTGAGAGGCGCTGATCATGTGACTGCTCATGTGCTGATCAGGAGCTCTCAACACGGATCATGTGCCTCAGCAGGCAAGAATCAAGCAGCTGAGAAGGCATGAATCCTGCGGCCCAGCTGGTGATTATCAAGCAGCTGAGCAGGCGCATGAATCCTGCGGGGACAATCAGGCGAATCACAGATCAATGAGCAGGCATGAATCAGGCGGCGATTATCAAGCAGCTGAGCAGGCATGAATCCTGCGGCCCAGCTGGCGATTATCAAGCAGCTGAGCAGGCATGAATCCTGCGGCCCAGCTGGCGATTCACAGATGAGCAGGCCAGCTAAAGAATCAAGCTAAGATTATCAAGCATGAGCAGGCATGAATCATGATTATCAAGCCCAGAGCAGGCATGAATCATGAGGCCCAGCTGGCGATTATTCAGCAGATGAGCAGGCATGAATCATGTGGCCCAGCGGGCGATTATCAAGCAGCTGAGCAGGCATGAATCCTGCGGCCCAGCTGGCGATTATCAAGCAGCTGAGCAGGCATGAATCCTGCGGCCCAGCTGGCGATTATCAAGCAGATGAGCAGGCATGAATCCTGCGGCCCAGCTGGCGATTATCAAGCAGATGAGCAGGCATGAATCATGCGGCCCAGCGACCGATTATCAAGCAGCTGAGCAGGCATGAATCCTGCGGCCCAGCTGGCGATTATCAAGCAGATGAGCAGGCATGCATCCTGTCGCTCAGCTGGCGATATCAAGCAGCTGAGCAGGCGCTAATCCTGTAACTCCGCAGGCACTGATCACGTGGCTGTCATGCCGTGAT
>NW_027219865.1:0-61554 GCF_027580195.1 Bos mutus | reverse complement strand
CATTGCTTCGTTTCGGTACGTATTGCTGTGGCTGATCTGCACTGATCGTCTTCGGCTGATGCCTTGCTGAAGAGCGAAGCTGATCATACACTGATCGTGGCTGATCGGAAACTGATCGCGACTGATCATGCACTGATGATCATGTGGCTGATCATGCACTGATCACGTGCTGATCATGCACTGATCACGTGGCTGATCATGCACTGATCACGAGGCTGATCATGCACTGATCACGTGGCTGATCATGCACTGATCACGTGGCTGATCATGCACTGATCACGTGGCTGATCATGCACTGATCACGTGGCTGATCATGCACTGATCACGTGGACTGATCATGCACGATCACGTGGCTGATCATGCACTGATCACGTGGCTGATCATGCACTGATCACGTGGCTGATCATGCAATGATCACGTGGCTGATCATGCACTGATCACGTGGCTGATCATGCACTGATCACGTGGCTGATCATGCACTGATCACGTGGCTGATCATACACTGATCACGTGACTGATCATGCACTGATCACGTGGCTGATCATGCACTGATCACGTGGCTGATCATGCACTGATCACGCACTGATCATGCACTGATCACGTGATGGCTGATCATGCACTGATCACGCACGTGATCATGCACTGATGCACTGATCACGGCTGATCATGCACTGATCACGTGGCTGATCATGCACTGATCACGTGACTGATCATGCACTGATCACGTGACTGATCATGCACTGATCACGTGCTGATCATGCACTGATCACGTGGCTGATCATGCACTGATCACGTGACTGATCATGCACTGATCACGTGACTGATCATGCACTGATCACGCAATGGCTGATCATGCACTGATCACGTGGCTGATCATGCACTGATCACGTGGCTGATCATGCACTGATCACGTGGCTGATCATGCACTGATCACGTGGCTGATCATGCACTGATCACGTGGCTGATCATGCACTGATCACGTGGCTGATCATGCACTGATCACGTGGCTGATCATGCACTGATCACGTGGCTGATCATGCACTGATCACGTGGCTGATCATGCACTGATCACGACTGCCATGATCACTGATCACGATCTGATCACGTGGCTGATCACGTGGCTGCACTGATCACGTGGCTGATCATGCACTGATCACGTGACTGATCATGCACTGATCACGTGGCTGATCATGCACCTGATCACGTGGCTGATCATGCACTGATCACGTGGCTGATCATGCACTGATCACGTGGCTGATCATGCACTGATCACGTGAATGATCATGCACTGATCACATGACTGATCATACACTGATCACGAGACTGCACATGCACTGATCACGTGGCTGATCATGCAATGATCACGTGGCTGATCATGCACTGATCACGTGGCTGATCATGCACTGATCACGTGGCTGATCATACACTGATCACGTGACTGATCATGCACTGATCACGTGACTGATCATGCACTGATCACGAGGCTGATCATGCACTGATCACGTGGCTGATCATGTACTGATCACGTGACTGATCATGCACTGATCACGCGGCTGATCATGCACTGATCACGTGGCTGATCATGCACTGATCACGTGGCTGATCATGCACTGATCACGTGGCTGATCATGCACTGATCACGTGGCTGATCATGCACTGATCACGTGGCTGATCATGCACTGATCACGTGGCTGATCATGCACTGATCACGCACTGATCATGCACTGATCACGTGGCTGATCATGCACTGATCACGTGGCTGATCATGCACTGATCACGTGGCTGATCATGCACTGATCACGTGGCTGATCATGCACTGATCACGTGACTGATCATGCACTGATCACGCGCTGATCATGCACTGATCACGTGGCTGATCATGCACTGATCACGTGCCTGATCATGCACTGATCACGTGACTGATCATGCACTGATCACGTGGCTGATCATGCACTGATCACGTGGCTGATCATGCACTGATCACGGCTGATCATGCACTGATCACGTGGCTGATCACACACTGATCACGTGACAGATCATGCACTGATCACGTGAGCTGATCATGCACTGATCACGTGGCTGATCATGGCAATGATCACGCACTGATCATACACTGATCACGCAGCTGATCATGCACACTCATCAGATGAGGAGCTGATCATGCACTGATCACGTGGCTGAATCATGCACTGATCACGCAGGCTGATCATGCACTGATCACGTGGCTGATCATGCACTGATCACGTGACTGATCATGCAGCTCATCATGGCTGATCAGTAGATGAGCATGCACAGATCACGTGGCTGATCATGCACTGATCACGTGAAATGATGCACTGATCACGTGACTGATCATCTGGATCGCACTGATCACGCTAATCTGATCATGACTGATCACGTGGCTGATCATGCACTGATACCGTGACTGATCATGCACTGATCACGTGGCTGATCATGCACTGATCACGCGTGACTGATCATGCACTGATCACGTGGCTGATCATGCACTGATCACGTGACTGATCATGCACTGATCACGTGGCTGATCATGCACTGATCACGTGGCTGATCATGCACTGATCACGTGGCTGATCATGCACTGATCACGCGTGACTGATCATGCACTGATCACGTGACTGATCATGCACTGATCACGTGGCTGATCATGCACTGATCACGTGGCTGATCATGCACTGATCACGCGGATGATCATGCACTGATCACGTGGCTGATCATGCACTGATCACGTGGCTGATCATGCACTGATCACGTGGCTGATCATGCACTGATCACGTGGCTGATCATGCACTGATCACGTGACTGATCATGCACTGATCACGTGGCTGATCATGCACTGATCACGTGGCTGATCATGCACTGATCACGTGGCTGATCATGCACTGATCACGTGGCTGATCATGCACTGATCACGTGACTGATCATGCACTGATCACATGGCTGATCATGCACACTGATCACGTCACTGATCATGCACTGATCACGTGGCTGATCATGCACTGATCACGTGACTGATCATGCACTGATCACGTGGCTGCTGATCATCACACTGATCATGCACTGATCACGTGGCTGATCATGCACTGATCACGTGGCTGATCATGCACTGATCACGTGGCTGATCATGCACTGATCACGTGACTGATCATGCACTGATCACGTGACTGATCATGCACTGATCACGTGGCTGATCATGCACTGATCACGTGACTGATCACTGATCACGTGACTGATCACGTGATCACGTGGCTGATCATGCACTGATCACGTGGCTGATCATGCACTGATCACGTGACTGATCATGCACTGATCACGTGGCTGATCATGCACTGATCACGTTGCTGATCATGCACTGATCACGTGACTGATCATGCACTGATCACGTGGCTGATCATGCACTGATCACGTGGCTGATCATGCACTGATCACGTGACTGATCATGCGCACTGATCACGTGGCTGATGCACTGATCATGCAGATCATGCACTGATCACGTGACTGATCATGCACTGATCACGTGACTGTTCATGCACTGATCACGTGCCTATCATGCACTGATCACGTGGCTGATCATGCACTGATCACGTGACTGATCATGCACTGATCACGTGGGCTGATCATGCACTGATCACTGGCTGATCATGCACTGTTCACGTGACAGATGATGCACTGATCACGTGGCTGATCATGCACTGATCTCGTGGCTGATCATACACTGATCACGTGGCTGATCATACACTAATCAAGTGGCTGATCATGCACTGATCACGTGGCTGATCATGCACTGATCACGTGCCTGATCATGCACTGATCACGTGGCTGATCATGCACTGATCACGTGACTGATCATGCACTGATCACGTGGCTGATCATGCACTGATCATGTGGCTGATCATGCACTGATCACGTGGCTGATCATGCACTGATCACGTGGCTGATCATGCACTGATCACGTGGATGATCATGCACTGATCACGTGACTGATCATGCACTGATTACGTGGATCTGATCATGCACTGATCACGTGGCTGATCATGCACTGATCACGTGGCTGATCATGCACTGATCACGTGACTGATCATGCACTGATCACGTGTACTGATCATGCACTGATCACGTGACTGATCATGCACTGATCACGTGGCTGATCATGCACTGATCACGTGGCTGATCATGCACTGATCACGTGACTGTGCATGCACTGATCACATGGTGATCATGCACTGATCACGTGACTGATCATGCACTGATCACATGGATGATCATGCACTGATCACGTGCTGATCATGCACTGATCACGTGGCTGATCATGCACTGATCACGTGACTGATCATGCACTGATCACGTGGCTGATCATGCACTGATCACGTGGCTGATCATGCACTGATCACGTGGATCATGGCTGATCATACACTGATCACGTGATCATGATCATGCACTGATCACGTGACTGATCATGCATGCAATCACGCAATCAGATCAGGCACTTCATCATGGACATGATCATGTGATGATCATGCTGCTCATGATGATCATGCACTGATCACGTGGCTGATCATGCACTGATCACGTGGCTGATCATGCACTGATCACGTGATGATCATGCACTGATCACGTGCTGATCATGCACACTTGATCACGTGGCTGATCATGCACTGATCACGCTGAGCTGATCATGCACTGATCACGTGATGATCATGCACTGATCACGTGCTGATCATGCACTGATCACGTGGCTGATCATGCACTGATCACGTGGCTGATCATGCACTGATCACGTGGCTGATCATGCACATCATGATGCAGCTCATCACACTGATCATCACGATGACGTCAGATCATGCACTGATCACGTGGCTGATCATGCACTGATCACGTGACTGATCATGCACTGATCACGTGGCTGATCATGCACTGATCACGTGACTGATCATGCACTGATCACGTGGCTGATCATGCACTGATCACGTGGCTGATCATGCACTGATCACGTGGCTGATCATGCACTGATCACGTGGCTGATCATGCACTGATCACGTGACTGATCATGCACTGATCACGTGGCTGATCATGCACTGATCACGCAGGCTGATCATGCACTGATCACGTGACTGATCATGCACTGATCACGTGGCTGATCATGCACTGATCACGCGACTGATCATGCACTGATCACGTGGCTGATCATGCACTGATCACGTGGCTGATCATGCACTGATCACGTGACTGATCATGCACTGATCACGTGGCTGATCATGCACTGATCACGTGGCTGATCATGCACTGATCACGTGGCTGATCATGCACTGATCACGTGGCTGATCATGCACTGATCACGTGACTGATCATGCACTGATCACACGATGCTGATCATGCACTGATCACGTCACTGATCATGCACTGATCATCACGTGGCTGATCATGCACTGATCACGTGGCTGATCATGCACTGATCACGTGGCTGATCATGCACTGATCACGTGACTGCTCATCATGCACTGATCACGTAAATGATCATGCACACTGATCACGTGGCTGATCATGCACTGATCACGTGGCTGATCATGCACTGATCACGTGACTGATCATGCACTGATCACGTGGCTGATCATGCACTGATCACGTGACTGATCATGCACTGATCACGTGGCTGATCATGCACTGATCACGTGACGGCTGATCATGCACTGATCACGTGGCTGATCATGCACTGATCACGTGGCTGATCATGCACTGATCACGTGACTGATCATGCACTGATCACGTGGCTGATCATGCACTGATCACGTGGCTGATCATGCACTGATCACGTGACTGATCATGCACTGATCACGTGGCTGATCATGCACTGATCACGTGGCTGATCATGCACTGATCACGTGGCTGATCATGCACTGATCATGCACTGATGCACTGATCACGTGGCTGATCATCACACTGATCACGTGATCATGCACTGATCACGTGGCTGATCATGCACATGATCACGTGACTGATCATGCACTGATCACGTGGCTGATCATGCACTGATCACGTGGCTGATCATGCACTGATCACGTGACTGATCATGCACTGATCACGTGGCTGATCATGCACTGATCACGTGACTGATCATGCACTGATCACGTGACTGATCATGCACTGATCACGTGGCTGATCATGCACTGATCACGTGGCTGACTGATCATGCACTGATCACGTGGCTGATCATGCACTGATCACGTGGCTGATCATGCACTGATCACGTGGCTGATCATGCACTGATCACGTGGCTGATCATGCACTGATCACGTGGCTGATCATGCACTGATCACGTGGCTGATCATGCACTGATCACGTGGCTGATCATGCACTGATCACGTGACTGATCATGCACTGATCACGTGACTGATCATGCACTGATCACGTGGCTGATCATGCACTGATCACGTGACTGATCATGCACTGATCACGTGGCTGATCATGCACTGATCACGTGGCTGATCATGCACTGATCACGTGACTGATCATGCACTGATCACGTGGCTGATCATGCACTGATCACGTGGCTGATCATGCACTGATCACGCACTGATCTGATCATGCACTGATCACGCATGATCATGCACTGATCACGTGGCTGCATGCACTGATCACGTGGCTGATCATGCACTGATCACGTGACTGATCATGCACTGATCACGTGGCTGATCATGCACTGATCACGTGACTGATCATGCACTGATCACGTGACTGATCATGCACTGATCACGTGGCTGATCATGCACATGCACTGATCACGTGGCTGATCATCATGCACTGATCACGTGACTGATCATGCACTGATCACGTGGCTATCATGCACTGATCACGTGGCTGATCATGCACTGATCACGTGACTGATCATGCACTGATCACGTGGCTGATCATGCACTGATCACGTGACTGATCATGCACTGATCACGTGACTGATCATGCACTGATCATCACGTGCCTGATCATGCACTGATCACGTGTCTGACCATGCACTGATCACGTGACTGATCATGCACTGATCACGTGGCTGATCATGCACTGATCACGTGGCTGATCATGCACTGATCACGTGACTGTTCATGCACTGATCACGTGGCTGATCATGCACTGATCACATGGCTGATCATGCACTGATCACGTGGCTGATCATGCACTGATCACGTGGCTGATCATGCACTGATCACGTAGCTGATCATACACTGATCACGTTACTGTGCATGCACTGATGACGTCGATGATCATGCACCGATCACGTGCCTGATCATGCACTGAACCCGTGGCTGATCATGCACTGATCACGTGGCTGATCATCCACTGATCACGTGACTGATCATGCACACTGCACGTGCCTGATCATGCACTGATCACTTGGCTGATCATGCACTGATCACGTGACTGATCATGCACTGATCACGTGGCTGATCATGCACTGATCACGTGGCTGATCATGCACTGATCACGTGGCTGATCATGCACTGATCACGTGACTGATCATGCACTGATCACGTGGCTATCATGCACTGATCACGTGACTGATCATACACTGATCACGTGACTGATCATGCACTGATCACGTGGCTGATCATGCACTGATCACGTGACTGATCATGCACTGATCACGATCACTGATCACGTGGTGATCATGCACTGATCACGTGACTGATCATGCACTGATCACGTGGCTGATCATGCACTGATCACGTGCCTGATCATGCACTGATCACGTGGCTGATCATGCACTGATCACGTGACTGATCATGCACAGATCACGTGGCTGATCATGCACTGATCACGTGGCTGATCATGCACTGATCACGTGGCTGATCATGCACTGATCACGTGACTGATCATCACACTGGCATCACGCACTGATCTGATCATGCACTGATCACGTGATCTGATCATGCACTGATCACGTGGCTGATCATGCACTGATGATCACGCAAGCTGATCATGCACTGATCACGTGCAGCTGATCATGCACTGATCACGCAGCTGATCATGCACTGATCACGTGACTGATCATGCACTGATCACGTGATGATCATGCACTGATCACGCAGCTGATCATGCACTGATCAAGCAGATGATCATGCACACTGATCACGCAGCTGAGCATGCACTGATCACGTGATGATCATGCCAGGATCACGTGCAGCACATCATGCACTGATCAAGCGCAAATGATCATGCACACTGACGTGCTCATCATGCACTGATCACGTGGCTGATCATGACACTGATGATCACGTGCTGATCATGCACTGATCACGTGACTGATCATGCACACTGATCACGTGGCTGATCACTGATCATGCACTGATCACGTGGCTGATCATGCACTGATCACGTGGCTGATCATGCACTGATCACGTGGCTGATCATGCACTTATCACGTGGATGATCATACACTGATCACGTGACTGCTCATGCACTGATCATGTGGTTGATTATGCACTGATAAAGGGGTGATCATGCTCTGATCACGTGACTGATCATGCACTGATCACGTGGCTATCATGCACTGATCACGTGGCTGATCATGCACTGATCACGTGATCACTGATCATGCACTGATCACGTGGCTGATCATGCACTGATCACGTGTCTGATCGTGCACCGATCACGTGACTGATCATGCACTGATCACGTGGCTATCCTGCACTGATCACGTAGCTGATCATGCACTGATCATGTGACTGATCATGCACTGATCACGGAGCTATCATGAACTGATCACGTGGCTGATCATACACTGATCAGGTGGCCGATTATGCACTAATCTCGTTGCTGACCATGAACTTATCACGTGACTGAGCATGCACTGATCACGTGGCTGATCATGCACTGATCACGTGGCTGATCATGCACTGATCACGTGGCTGATCATGCACTGATCACGTGGCTGATCATGCACTGATCACGTGGCTGATCATGCACTGATCACGTGGCTGATCATGCACTGATCACGTGATTGATCATGCACTGATCACGTGGCTGATCATGCACTGATCACGTGGCTGATCATGCACTGATCACGTGACTGATCATGCACTGATCACGTGCTGATCATGATCACACTGATCACGTGACTGATCATGCACTGATCACGTGGCTGATCATGCACTGATCACGTGACTGATCATGCACTGATCACGTGACTGCTGATCATGCACTGATCACGTGGCTGATCATGCACTGATCACGTGCTGATCATGCACTGATCATGCACTGATCACGTGACTGATCATCATGCACTGATCACGTGATCTGATCATGCACTGATCACGTGGCTGATCATGCACTGATCACGTGACTGATCATGCACTGATCACGTGGCTGATCATGCACTGATCACGTGACTGATCATGCACTGATCACGTGCTGATCATGCACTGATCACGTGGCTGATCATGCACTGATCACGTGGGCTGATCATGCACTGATCACGTGACTGATCATGCACTGATCACGTGGCTGATCATGCACTGATCACGTGGCTGATCATGCACTGATCACGCTGATCATGCACTGATCATGCATGCACTGATCACGTGTGCTGATCATGCACTGATCACGTGGCTGATCATGCACTGATCACGTGGCTTATCATGCACTGATCACGTGGCTGATCATACTCTGAGCACGTGGCTGATCATGAACTGATCTCGTGACTGATCATGCACTGGTCACGTAGCTATCATGCACTGATCACGTGGCTGATCATACGCTGATCACGTGACTGATCATGCACTGATCTCGAGTATGATCATGCACTGATCACGTGGCTGATCATGCACTGATCCTGTGCTGATCATGCACTGATCACATGACTGATCATGCACTGATCACGTGATTGATCATGCACTGATCACGTGGCTGATCATGCACTGATCACGTGGCTGATCACACAGTGATCACGTGGCTGATCATGCACTGATTACGTGGCTTATCATGCACTGATCACGTGACTGATCATGCACTGATCACGTGGCTTATCATGCACTGATCACGTGGCTGATCATGCACTGATCACGTGACTGATCATGCACTGATCACGTGACTGATCATGCACTGATCACATGACTGACTGCTCATGCACTGATCATCATGACTGATCATGCACTGATCACGTGTCTATCATGCACTGAACACGTGGCTGATCATAGCTTGATCACATGATGGCACATGCACTGATCACGTGGCTGATCATGCACTGATCACGTGCCTGATCATGCACTGATCACGTGGCTGACCATACACTGATCACGTGACTGATGCATGCACTGATCACGTGAATGGCTGGCATCATGCACTGATCACGTGGCTGGCATGCACTGATCACGTGACTGCATCATGCACTGATCACGTGCTGATCATGCACTGATCACGTGACTGATCATGCACTGATCACGTGGCTGATCATGCACTGATCACGTGGCTGATCATGCACTGATCACGTGACTGATCATGCACTGATCACGTGGCTGATCATGCACTGATCACGTGGCTGATCATGCACTGATCACGTGGCTGATCATGCACTGATCACGTGACTGATCATGCACTGATCACGTGGCTGATCATGCACTGATCCGTGACTGACTGATGCATTGCACTGATCACGTGACTGATCATGCACTGATCACGTGGCTGATCATGCACTGATCACGTGACTGATCACGCACTGATCACGTGACTTATCATGCACTGATCACGTGGCTGATCATGCACTGATCACGTGACTGATCATGCACTGATCACGTGAATGATCATGCACTGATTACGTGGCTGATCATGCACTGATCACGTGGCTGATCATGCACTGATCACGTGACTGATCATGCACTGATCACGTGGCTGATCATGCACAGATCACGTGACTGATCATGCATTGATCACGTGACTGATCATGCACTGATCACATGGCTGATCATACACTGATCACGCATGACTGATCATGCACTGATCACGTGGCTGATCATGCACTGATCACGTGACTGATCATGCACTGATCACACGTGGCTGATCATGCACTGATCACGTGACTGATCATGCACTGATCACGTGGCTGATCATGCACTGATCACGTGACTGTGCATGCACTGATCACGTGGCTGATCATGCACTGATCACGTGGCTGATCATGCACTGATCACGTGGCTGATCATGCACTGATCACGTGGCTGATCATGCACTGATCACAATGCTGATCATGCACTGATCACGCAGGCATGAATCATGCACACTGATCACGTGGCTGATCATGCACATCATCACGTGATGATCATGCACTGATCACGTGGCTGATCATGCACTGATCACGCAGCTGATCATGCACTGATCATCATGACTGATCATCACAATCAGATGATCATGCACTGATCATCACGCACGTGATCACACTGATCAATCACGTGACTGATCATGCACTGATCACGTGATGATCATGCACTGATCCAGTGGCTGATCATGCACTGATCAGGAATCATGCACTGATCACAGCTGGCTGATCATGCACTGATCATGCACTGATCACGCAGATCATGCACTGATCACGTGTGATCATGCTGATCAGACATCGTGACTGATGCAGCACACACTCATCACGTGACTCATCACGCACTGATCACGTGGCTGATCATGCACTGATCACGTGACTGATCATGCACTGATCACTGATCATGCTGATCATTGATGATGCACTGATCACGTGACTGATCATGCACTGATCACGTGGCTGATCATGCACTGATCACGTGACTGATCATGCACTGATCACGTGGCTGATCATGCACTGATCACGCGTGGCTGATCATGCACTGATCACGTGACTGATCATGCACTGATCACGTGGCTGATCATGCACTGATCACGAGACTGATCATGCACTGATGATCACGTGACTGATATGCACTGATCACGTGGCTGATCATGCACTGATCACGTGAGCTGATCATGCACTGATCACGTGGCTGATCATGCACTGATCACGTGGCTGATCATGCACTGATCACGTGACTGATCATGCACTGATCACGTGGCTGATCATGCACTGATCACGTGGCTGATCATGCACTGATCACGTGGCTGATCATGCACTGATCACGTGACCGCTGATCATGCACTGATCACGTGACTGATCATGCACTGATCACGTGGCTGATCATGCACTGATCACGTGGCTGATCATGCACTGATCACGTGGCTGATCATGCACTGATCACGTGGCTGATCACATGCACTGATCACGTGGATGATCATGCACTGATCACGTGACTGATCATGCACTGATCACGTGGCTGATCATGCACTGATCACGTGGCTGATCATGCACTGATCACGTGGCTGATCATGCACTGATCACGTGACTGATCATGCACTGATCACGTGGCTGATCATGCACTGATCACGTGGCTGACTGCACTGATCACGTGGCTGATCATGCACTGATCACGTGACTGATCATGCACTGATCACGTGGCTATGATGCACTCATCACGTGGCTGATCATGCACTGATCACGTGACTGATCATGCACTGATCACGTGACTGATCATGCACTGATCACGTGACTGATCATGCACTGATCACGTGGCTGATCATGCACTGATCACGTGACTGATCATGCACTGATCACATGGCTGATCATGCACTGATCACGTGACTGATCATGCACTGATCACGTGGCTGATCATGCACTGATCACGTGGCTGATCATGCACTGATCACGTGACTGATCATGCACTGATCACGTGACTGATCATGCACTGATCACGTGCCTGATCATGCATTTATCACGTGTCTGATCATGCACTGATCACGTGACTGATCATGCACTGATCACGTGGCTGATCATGCACTGATCACGTGACTGATCATGAACTGATCACGTGACTGATCATGCACTGATCACGTGGCTGATCATGCACTGATCACGTGGCTGATCATGCACTGATCACGTGACTGATCACTGATCACTGATGATCATGCACTGATCACGTGCACTGATCATGCATCACGTGGCTTATCATGCACTGATCGCCTGGCTTATCATGCACTGATCACGTGGCTGATCTTGCACTTATAACATGGCTGTCATGCTCTGAACACGTGTCTGATCATGCACTGATCCTGAAGCTATCATGCACTGATAACATGACTGCTCATGCACTGATCACGTGATTGATCATGCACTGATCCCCTGGCTATCATGCACTGATCACGTGACTGATCATTCACTGATCACGTGGCTCTCATGCACTTTTCACGTGACAAATCATGCACTGATCACGAGACTAATCATGCACTGTTCACCTGGCTTTCATGCACTGATCACGTAGCTGATCATGATCTGATCACGTGACTGAACATGCACTGATCGCGCATATATCATGCACTGATAACATGATTGCCCATGCACTGATCATGTGACTGATCATGCACTGATCACGTGGCTATCATGCACTGATCACATGGCTGATCATGCACTGATCACGTGACTGATCATGCACTGATCACGTGGCTGATCATGCACTGATCACGTGACTGATCATGCACTGATCACGTGGCTGATCATGCACTGATCACGTGACTGATCATGCACTGATCACGTGGCTGATCATGCACTGATCACGTGGCTGATCATGCACACTGATCACGTGGCTGATCATGCACTGATCACGTGGCTGATCATGCACTGATCACGTGATCATGCACTGATCACGTGGCTGATCATGCACTGATCACGTGGCTGATCATGCACTGATCACGTGACTGATCATGCACTGATCACGTGGCTGATCATGCACTGATCACGTGGCTGATCATGCACTGATCACGTGGCTGATCATGCACTGATCACGTGACTGATCATGCACTGATCACAGTGGCTGATCATGCACTGATCACGTGATGATGCACTGATCACATGGCTGATCATGCACGATCACTTGTCATGCACTGATCACGTGGCTGATCATGCACTGATCACGTGACTGATCATGCACTGATCACGTGGCTGATCATGCACTGATCACGTGGCTGATCGTAAACTGATCATGTGACTGACCATGCACTGATCACACGCCTGATCAACAACTGTTCACGTGCCTGATCATGAACTGATCACGTGGCTGATCATGCACTGATCACGAAGCTGATCATACACTGGTCACGTGACTGCACATGCACAAATCACGTGGCTGATCATGCACTGATCACGTGACTGATCATGCACTGATCACGTGACTGATCATGCACTGATCACGTGGCTGATCATGCACTGATCACGTGACTGATCATGCACTGATCATGTGGCTATCATGCACTGATCACGGGACTGATCATACACTGATCACCAGACTGCACATGAACTGATCACGTGACTGATCATGCACTGATCACGTGACTGATCATGCACTGATCATGTGGCTATCATGCACTGATCACGTGGCTGATCATGCACTGATCACGTGGCTGATCATGCACTGATCACGTGGCTGATCATCATGATCACTGATCACGTGCCTGATCATGCACTCATCACTGACCTGACTGATCATGCACTGAATATCACGCAATCATAGGCAATCACGTGATGATCATGCACTGATCACGTGATGATCATGCACTCATCACGCAATGATCATGCACTGATCACGTGCTGATCATGCACTGATCACGTGGCTGATCATGCACAGATGAGCAGGCTGATCATGCACTGATCACGCTGGCTGATCATGCACTGATCACGCAGGCATCATGCACTGATCACGTGGCTGATCATGCACTGATCACGTGGCTGATCATGCACTGATCATCACGTGACTGATCATGCACTGATCACGTGGCTGATCATGCACTGATCACGTGGCTGATCATGCACTGATCACAAGACTGATCATGCACTGATCATCGATGCAGCTGATCATGCACTGATCACGTGACTGATCATGCACTGATCACGTGGCTGATCACTGATCACGTGATCTGATCATGCACTGATCACGTGACTGATCATGCACTGATCACGTGGCTGATCATGCACTGATCACGTGACTGATCATGCACACTGATCACGTGGCTGATCATGCACTGATCACGTGACTGATCATGCACACTGATCACGTGGCTGATCATGCACTGATCACGTGGCTGATCATGCACTGATCACGTGACTGATCATGCACTGATCACGTGGCTGATCATGCACTGATCACGATCATGCACTGATCATGCAATGCACTGATCACGTGGCTGATCATGCACTGATCACGTGGCTGATCATGCACTGATCACGTGGCTGATCATGCACTGATCACGTGGCTGATCATGCACTGATCACGTGGCTGATCATGCACTGATCACGTGACTGATCATGCACTGATCACGTGCTGATCATGCACTGATCACGTGGCTGATCATGCACTGATCACGTGGCTGATCATGCACTGATCACGTGGCTGATCATGCACTGATCACGTGACTGATCATGCACTGATCACGTGGCTGATCATGCACTGATCACGTGGCTGATCATGCACTGATCACGTGGCTGACTGATCATGCACTGATCACGTGCTGATCATGCACTGATCACGTGGATGATCATGCACTGATCACGTGACTGATCATGCACTGATCACGTGGCTGATGATCATGCACGGATCACGTGGCTGATCATGCACTGATCACGTGGCTGATCATGCACTGATCACGTGAATGATCATGCACTGATCACGTGGCTGATCATGCACTGATCCTGACTGCTGATCATGCACTGATCACGTGACTGATCATGATCATGCACTGATCACGTGGCTGATCATGCACTGATCACGTGGCTGATCATGCACACTGATCAGGTGGCTGATCATACACTGATCACGTGATTGCACATGCACTGATGACGAGGCTGATCATGCAATGATCACGTGACTGATCATACACTGGTCACGTGGCTGATCATGCACTGTTCACGTGACTGATCATGCACTGATCACGTGACTGATCATGCACTGATCACGTGGCTGATCATGCACTGATCACGTGACTGATCATGCACTGATCACGTGCCTGATCATGCACTGATCACGAGGCTGATCATGCACTGATCACGTGACGCTGATCATGCACTGATCACGTGACTGATCATGCACTGATCACGTGACTGATCATGCACTGATGATGATGATCATGCACTGATCATGCACTGATCATGTGGCGATGATCACACTGATCACGTGGAATCATGCACTGATCACGTGACTGATCATGCACTGATCACGTGATGATCATGCACTGATCACGTGGCTGATCATGCACTGATCATCGTGGCTGATCATGCACTGATCACGTGACTGATCATGCACTGATCACGTGAGCTGATCATGCACTGATCACGTGGCTGATCATGCACTGATCACGTGGCTGATCATGCACTGATCACGTGATGATCATGCACTGATCACGTGGCTGATCATGGCACTGATCATCACGGCTGATCATGCACTGATCACGTGGCTGATCATGCACTGATCACGTGGCTGATCATGCACTGATCACACCCTGATCATGCACTGATCACACAGCTCATGCACTGATCACGTGCAAATGATCATGCACTGATCATGCGACTGATCATGTGATCATCACTTCACGTGATCATGCACTCACTGATCATGCACTGATCACGTGGCTGATCATGCACTGATCACGTGACTGATCATGCACTGATCACGTGGCTGATCATGCACTGATCACGTGACTGATCATGCACTGATCACGTGGCTGATCATGCACTGATCACGTGACTGATCATGCACTGATCACGTGGCTGATCATCACGCACTGATCACGTGGCTGATCATGCACTGATCACGTGACTGATCATGCACTGATCACGTGGCTGATCATGCACTGATCACGTGACTGATCATGCACTGATCACGTGACTGATCATGCACTGATCACGTGGCTGATCATGCACTGATCACGTGATCTGATCATGCACTGATCACGTGGCTGATCATGCACTGATCACGTGGCTGATCATGCACTGATCACGTGACTGATCATGCACTGATCACGTGGCTGATCATGCACTGATCACTGATCGTGATTGATCATGCACTGATCACGTGGCTGATCATGCACTGATCACGTGACTGATCATGCACTGATCACGTGACTGATCATGCACACTGACTGATCACGTGGCTGATCATGCACTGATCACGTGGCTGATCATGCACTGATCACGTGGCTGATCATGCACTGATCACGTGGCTGATCATACACTGATCACGTGACTGATCATGCACTGATCACGTGGCTGATCATGCACTGATCACGTGGCTGATCATGCACTGATCACGTGGCTGATCATGCACTGATCACGTGACTGATCATGCACTGATCACGTGGCTGATCATCATGCACTGATCACGTGACTGATCATGCACTGATCACGTGACTGATCATGCACTGATCACATGGCTGATCAAACACTGATCACGTGACTGATCATGCACTGATCACGTGACTGATCATGCACTGATCACGTGGCTGATCATGCACTGATCACGTGGCTGATCATGCACTGATCACGTGACTGATCATGCACAGATCACGTGGCTGATCATGCACTGATCACGTGGCTGATCATCACTGATCATGAGCGTGACTGATCACGTGGCTGATCATGCACTGATCACGCACTGATCACGTGGCTGATCATGCACTGATCACGTGAAAGATCATGCACTGATCACGTGGCTATCATGCACTGATCACGTGGCTGATCATGCACTGATCACGTGACTGATCATGCACACTGATCACGTGGCTGATCATGCACTGATCACGTGGCTGATCATGCACTGATCACGTGGCTGATCATGATCACTGATCACATGACTGATCATCATGCACTGATCATCATGGCTGAATCATGCACTGATCATGACTGTGACTGATCATGCACACTGATCACGGGCTGATCATGCACTGATCACGTGACTGATCATGCACTGATCACGTGGCTGATCATGCACTGATCACGTTGCTGATCATGCACTGATCAGGTGGCTGTCATGCACTGATCACGTGGCTGATCATGCACTGATCACGTGTCTGATCATCCACTGATCACGTGACTGATCATGCACTGATCACGTGGCTGATCATGCACTGATCACGTGACTGATCATGCATCATGTGATCACATGTGGCTGATGATCATCATGCACTGATCACGTGGCATCACATGCACTGATCACGTGACTGATCATGCACTGATCACGTGACTGATCATGCACTGATCACGTGGCTGATCATGCACTGATCACGTGACTGATCATGCACTGATCCACGTGGCTGATCATGCACTGATCACGTGGCTGATCATGCACTGATCACGTGACTGATCATGCACTGATCACGTGACTGATCATGCACTGATCACGTGGCTGATCATGCACTGATCACGTGACTGATCATGCACTGATCACGTGACTGATCATGCACTGATCACGTGGCTGATCATGCACTGATCACGTGGCTGATCATGCACTGATCACGTGGCTGATCATGCACTGATCATCACACTGATCATGCACTGATCACGTGACTGATCATGCACTGATCACGTGGCTGATCATGCACTGATCACGTGACTGATCATGCACTGATCACGTGGCTGATCATGCACACTGATCACGTGACTGATCATGCACTGATCACGTGGCTGATCATGCACTGATCACGTGGCTGATCATGCACTGATCACGTGGCTGATCATGCACTGATCATGACTGATGATCATGCTGATAATCATGGCTGAGCATGCACTGATCACGTGGCTGATCATGACACTGATCATGTGACTGATCATGCACTGATCACATGAATCATGCACTGATCACGCTGATCATGGCAATGATCACGCAGCTGATCATGCACTGATCAAACGGCTGATCATGCACTGATCACGTGGCACGCATGCACTGATCATGTGACTGATCATGCACTGATCACGTGATCTGATCACTTGATCACAGCTGATCATGCACTGATCACGTGACTGATCATGCACTGACTCTCACCACGTGATTGATCATACACTGATCACGTGCCTGATCATACACTGATCACGTGACTGATCATGCACTGATCACGTGGCTGATCATGCACTGATCACGTGACTGTGCATGCACTGATCACGTGGCTGATCATGCACTGATCACGTGACTGATCATGCACTGATCACGTGGCTGATCATGCACTGATCACGTGGCTGATCATGCACTGATCACGTGGCTGATCATGCACTGATCACGTGGCTGATCACTGATCACGCTGATCATCATACACTGATCATGTGACTGTGCATGCACTGATCACGTGGCTGATCATGCACTGATCACATGGCTGAACATGCACTGATCACGTAACTGATCATACACTGATCACGTGGCTCATCATGCACTGATCACGTGGCTGATCATGCTGATCATCTGATCATGCACTGATCACGTGGCTGATCATGCACTGATCACGTGACTGATCATGCACTGATCACGTGGCTGATCATGCACTGATCACGTGGCTGATCATGATCATCACGTGGCTGATCATCATGCACATCACACGGCTGATCATGCACTGATCACGTGACTGATCATGCACTGATCACGTGGCTGATCATGCACTGATCACGTGGCTGATCATGCACTGATCACGTGACTGATCATGCACTGATCACGTGAATGATCATGCACTGATCACGTGGCTGATCATGCACTGATCACGTGGCTGATCATGCACTGATCACGTGACTGATCATGCACTGATCACGTGGCTGATCATGCACTGATCATCTGACTGATCATGCACTGATCACGTGACTGATCATGCACTGATCACACGGCTGATCATGCACTGATCACGTGGCTGATCATGCACTGATCACGTGGCTGATCATGCACTGATCACGTGACTGATCATGATCACACTGATCGCGTGGCTGATCACGCACTGATCACGTGGCTGATCATGCACTGATCACGTGACTGATCATGCACTGATCACGTGGCTGATCATGCACTGATCACGTGGCTGATCATGCACTGATCACGTGACTGATCATGCACTGATCACGTGGCTGATCATGCACTCATCACGAAGCTGATCATACACTGATCACGTGACTGCACATGCACTGATCACGTGGCTGATCATGCACTGATCACGTGGCTGATCATGCACTGATCACGTGGCGTGGCTGATCATCACGCACTGATCACGCACTGATCACGTGGCTGATCATGCACTGATCACGTGGCTGATCATGCACTGATCACGTGGCTGATCATGCACTGATCACGTGACTGATCATGCACTGATCACGACTGATGATCACGCACGACTGATCATGCACTGATCACGTGGCTGATCATGCACTGATCACGTGGCTGATCATGCACTGATCACGTGACTGATCATGCACTGATCACGTGGCTGATCATGCACTGATCACGTGGCTGATCATGCACTGATCACGTGGCTGATCATGCACTGATCACGTGACTGATCATGCACTGATCACGTGGCTGATCATGCACTGATCACGTGACTGATCATGCATGCACTGATCACGTGACTGATCATGCACTGATCACGTGGCTGATCATGCACTGATCACGTGACTGATCATGCACTGATCACGTGGCTGATCATGCACTGATCATCATGGACTGATCATGCACTGATCACGTGGCTGATCATGCACTGATCACGTGGCTGATCATGCACTGATCACGTGACTGATCATGCACTGATCACGTGCCTGATCATGCACTGATCACGGCTGATCATGCACTGATCACGTGGCTGATCATGCACTGATCACGTGGCTGATCATGCACTGATCACGTGATGATCATGCACTGATCATCACGTGACTGATCATGCATCAGATCTGAGTGGCTGATCATGCACTGATCACGTGGCTGATCATGCACTGATCACGTGATCATGATGATCATGCTGATCACGTGGCTGATCATGCACTGATCACGTGGCTGATCATGCACTGATCACGTGGATGATCATGCACTGATCACGCGTGATCTGATCATGATCATGCAGATGATCACGTGGCTGATCATGCACTGATCACGTGATCATGATGATCACGCACTGATCATGCACTGATCACGATCATGCACTGATCACCTGGCTGATCATGCACTGATCACGTGCAGGATCATGCACTGATCACGCGTGACTGATCATGCACTGATCACAGCTGACTGATCATGCACTGATCACGTGGCTGATCATGCACTGATCAGGCTGATCATGCACTGATCACGTGGCTGATCATCATGCACTGATCACGTGGCTGATCATGCACTGATCACGTGGCTGATCATGCACTGATCACGTGACTGATCATGCACTGATCACGTGGCTGATCATGCACTGATCACGTGACTGATCATCATGCACTGATCACGTGACTGATCATGCACTGATCACGTGGCTGATCATGCACTGATCACGTGGCTGATCATGCACTGATCACGTGGACTGATCATGCACTGATCACGTGATTGATCATGCACTGATCACGTGGCTGATCATGCACTGATCACGTGACTGATCATGCACTGATCACGATCACGTGGCTGATCATGCACTGATCACGTGACTGATCATGCACTGATCACGTGGCTGATCATGCACTGATCACGTGGGCTGATCATGCACTGATCACGTGGCTGATCATGCACTGATCACGTGGCTGATCATGCACTGATCACGTGACTGATCACTGATCACACTGATCACTGATGACGTGACTGATCATGCACTGATCACGTGGCTGATCATGCACTGATCACGTGGCTATCATGCACTGATCACGTGGCTGATCATACACTGATCACGTGACTGATCATGCACTGATCACGTGGCTGATCATGCACTGATCACGTGACTGATCATGCACTGATCACGTGACTGATCATGCACTGATCACGTGGATGATCATGCACTGATCACGTGACTGATCATGCACTGATCACGTGGCTGATCATGCACTGATCACGTGGCTGATCATGCACTGATCACGTGGCTGATCATGCACTGATCACGTGGCTGATCATGCACACACTGATGCGCGTGACTGATCATGCACTGATCACGCACTGATCATGCACGATCACGTGGATCATGCACTGATCACGTGACTGATCATGCACACATGCACTGATCACGTGGCTGATCATGCACTGATTACGTGGCTGATCATGCACTGATCACGTGACTGATCATGCACTGATCACGTGGCTGATCATGCACTGATCACGTGGCTGATCATGCACTGATCACGTGGCTGATCATGCACTGATCACGTGACTGATCATGCACTGATCACGTGGCTGATCATGCACTGATCACGTGGCTGATCATGCACTGATCACGTGACTGATCATGCACTGATCACGTGGCTGATCATGCACTGATCACGTGACTGATCATGCACTGATCACGTGACTGATCATGCACTGATCACGTGCCTGATCATGCACTGATCACGTGGCTGATCATGCACTGACTGATCACGTGACTGATCATGCACTGATCACGTGGCTGATCATGCACTGATCATGCACTGATCACGTGCCTGATCATGCACTGATCACGTGACTGATCATGCACTGATCACGTGACTGATCATGCACTGATCACGTAGCTATCATGCACTGATCACGTGTCTGATCATATGCTGATCACGTGACTGATCATGCACTGATCACGTGGCTATCATGCACTGATCACGTGGCTGATCATGCACTGATCACGTGACTGATCATGCACTGATCACGTGCCTGATCATGCACTGATCACGTGACTGATCATGCACTGATCACGTGAATGATCATGCACTGATCACGTGGCTGATCATGCACTGATCACGTGACTGATCATGCACTGATCACGTGGCTGATCATGCACTGATCACGTGGCTGATCATACACTGATCACGTGAGAGCATGCACTGATCATTTGCATGAACATGCACTGATCAAGGGGCTGATTATGCACTGATCACATGGCTGATCATACAATGATCACGTGACTGATCATGCACTGATCGAGTAGCCATCATGCACTGATCACATGACTGCGCATGCCTTGATCATGTGACTGATCATGCACTGATCATGAGCCTGATCATTCACCGATCACGTGTCTGATCAAGCACTGATCACGTGGCTGATCATGCACTGATCACATGACTGCGCATGCATTGATCATGTGGCTGATCATGCACTCATCACGTGGCTATCATGCACAGATCACGTGGCTGATCATGCACTGATCACGTGACTGTGCATTCACTGATAACGTGGCTGATCATGCACTGATCACGTGGTGATCATTCACTGATCACATGGCTGATCATACACTGATCACGTGGCTGATCATACACTGATCACGTGACCTGATCATGCACTGATCACGTGGCTGATCATGCACTGATCATCACGATCACTGATCATGCACTGATCACACGTGGCTGATCATGCACTGATCACGTGGCTGATCATGCACTGATCACGTGACTGATCATGCACTGCACTGATCACGACTGCACAGCTGATCATGCACTGATCACGTGGCTGATCATGCACTGATCACGCAGCTGATGATCATGCACTGATCACGTGGCTGATCATGCACTGATCACGTGACTGATCATGCACTGATCACGTGCTGATCATGCACTGCACTGATCACACTGATGATCACGAGACTGATCACATGGCTGATCATGCACTGATGACAATGATCATGCACTGATCACGTGGCTGATCATCACTGATCACGTGGCTGATGATCATGCACTGATCACGTGGCTGATCATGCACTGATCACGTGGCTGATCATGCACTTTTCTCGTGACTGATCATGCACTGATCATGTGGCTATCATGCACTGATCACGTGACGGATCATACACTGATCACGTGGCTGATCATGCACTGATCACGTGCTGATCATGCACTGATCACGTGGCTGATCATGCACTGATCACGTGGCTGATCATGCACTGATCACGTGGCTGATCATGCACTGATCACGGGGCTGATCATGCACTGTTCACGTGACTGATCATGCACTGATCATGTGGCTATCATGCACTGATCACGTGACGGATCATGCACACTGATCACGTGCCTGATCATGCACTGATCACGTGGCTGATCATGCACTGATCACGTGACTGATCATGCACTGATCACGTGACTGATCATGCACTGATCACGTGGCTGATCATGCACTGATCACGTGACTGATCATGCACTGATCACGTGGCTGATCATGCACTGATCACGTGGCTGATCATGCACTGATCACGTGATCATGCTGATCATGATCACGGCTGATCATGCATCACGTGCTGATCATGCACTGATCACGTGACTGATCATGCACTGATCACGTGGCTGATCATGCACTGATCACGTGCTGATGATCATCACACTGATCACGTGGCTGATCATGCACTGATCACGTGGCTGATCATGCACTGATCACGTGGCTGATCATGCACTGATCACGTGACTGATCATGCACTGATCACGTGGCTGATCATGCACTGATCACGTGGCTGATCATGCACTGATCACGTGGCTGATCATGCACTGATCACGTGACTGATCATGCACTGATCACGTGCTGATCATGCACTGATCACGTGACTGATCATGCACTGATCACGTGACTGATCATGCACTGATCATGGCTGATCATGCACTGATCACGTGGCTGATCATGCACTGATCACGTGACTGATCATGCACTGATCATGCACTGATCACGTGACTGATCATGCACTGATCACGTGATTGATCATGCACTGATCACGTGGATCTGACTCATGCACTGATCATGCACGATCACGTGGCTGATCATGCACTGATCACGTGGCTGATCATGCACTGATCACGTGACTGATCATGCACTGATCACGTGGCTGATCATGCACTGATCACGTGGCTGATCATGCACTGATCACGTGGCTGATCATGCACTGATCACACGTGACTGATCATGCACACTGATCACGTGGTGACGATCATGCACTGATCACGTGCTGATCATGCACTGATCACGTGGCTGATCATGCACTGATCACGTGATTGATCATGCACTGATCACGTGACTGATCATGCACTGATCACGTGACTGATCATGCACTGATCACGTGGCTATCATGCACTGATCACGTGGCTGATCATGCACTGATCACGTGACTGATCATGCACTGATCATGTGGCTGATCATGCACTGATCGCGTGGCTTATCATGCACTGATCACGTGGCTGATCTTGCACTTATAACATGGCTGTCATGCTCTGAACACGTGTCTGATCATGCACTGATCCTGAAGCTATCATGCACTGATAACATGACTGCTCATGCACTGATCACGTGATTGATCATGCACTGATCCCCTGGCTATCATGCACTGATCACGTGACTGATCATTCACTGATCACGTGGCTATCATGCACACTGATCACGTGACTGAT
This sequence comes from Bos mutus, assembly GCF_027580195.1. NCBI lineage: Eukaryota > Metazoa > Chordata > Mammalia > Artiodactyla > Bovidae > Bos > Bos mutus. Next base: position 35,912 of record NW_027219865.1, on the reverse strand, counting down.
CATGCACTGCACTGATCACGTGACTGATCATGCACTGATCACACGTGGCTGATCATGCACTGATCACGTGGCTGATCATGCACTGATCACGTGACTGATCATGCACTGATCACGTGACTGATCATGCACTGATCACGTGACTGATCATGCACTGATCACTGATCATGCACTGATCACGTGGCTGATCATGCACTGATCACGTGGCTGATCATGCACTGATCACGTGGCACTGATCATGCACTGATCACGTGGCTGATGCATGCACTGATCACGTGGCTGATCATGCACTGATCACGTGACTGATCATGCACTGATCACGTGGCTGATCATGCACTGATCACGTGCTGATCATGCACTGATCACGTGACTGATCATGCACTGATCACGTGGCTGATCATGCACTGATCACGTGACTGATCATGCACTGATCACGTGACTGATCATGCACTGATCACGTGGCTGATCATGCACTGATCACGTGGCTGATCATGCACTGATCACGTGGCTGATCATGCACTGATCACGTGGCTGATCATGCACTGATCACGTGGCTGATCATGCACTGATCACGTGGATCATGATCATGCACTGATGCACTGATCACGTGGCTGATCATGCACTGATCACTGATCACACATGGCTGATCATGCACTGATCACGTGGCTGATCATGCACTGATCACTGGCTGATCATGCACTGATCACGTGGCTGATCATGCACTGATCACGTGACTGATCATGCACTGATCACGTGGCTGATCATGCACTGATCACGTGACTGATCATGCACTGATCACGTGGCTGATCATGCACTGATCACGTGGCTGATCATGCACTGATCACATGGCTGATCATGCACTGATCACGTGGCTGATCATGCACTGATCACGTGGCTGATCATGCACTGATCACGTGACTGATCATGCACTGATCACGTGGCTGATCATGCACTGATCACGTGGCTGATCATGCACTGATCACGTGGCTGATCGTCCACTGATCACGTGACTGATCATGCACTGATCACGTGGCTGATCATGCACTGATCATGCACTGATCACGTGACTGATCATGCATGATCACGTGACTGATCATGCACTGATCACGTGGCTGATCATGCACTGATCACGTGACTGATCATGCACTGATCACGTGGCTGATCATGCACTGATCACGTGACTGATCATGCACTGATCACGTGGATGATCATGCACTGATCACGTGGCTGATCATGCACTGATCACGTGGCTGATCATGCACTGATCACGTGACTGATCATGCACTGATCACGTGGCTGATCATGCACTGATCACGTGGCTGATCATGCACTGATCACGTGGCTGATCATGCACTGATCACGCGTGCCTGATCATGCACTGATCACGTGACTGATCATGCATGATCACGCATGCACTGATCATGGCGGCATCATGACTGATCATGCACATGGACTGATCATGCATGATCACATGCACTGCTGATCATGCACTGATCACGTGGCTGATCATGCACAGGAATCACGTGGCTGATCATGCACTGATCAATCAGATGATCATGCACACGATCACCTGATGATCATGCACTGATCACGTGGATGATCATGCACTGATCACGTGGCTGATCATGCTGGCACTGATCACGTGTAGATGATCATGCACTGATCACGAATCTGATCATGCACTGATCACGTGACTGATGCACAAATCATCACGGCTGATCATGCACACAGATCACGTGGCTGATCATGCACTGATCTGATCAGACAGGAATGATCATGCACTGATCATCACGTGACTCATCGATCTGATCACGTTGATCACACTGGCTGATCATATCACTGATGATCACGTGGCTGATCATGCACTGATCACGTGGCTGATCATGCACTGATCACGTGACTGATCATGCACTGATCACGTGGCTGATCATGCACTGATCACGTGACTGATCATGCACTGATCACGTGGCTGATCATGCACTGATCACGTGGCTGATCATGCACTGATCACGTGACTGATCATGCACTGATCACGTGGCTGATCATGCACTGATCACGTGGACTGATCATGCACTGATCACGTGACTGATCATGCACTGATCACGTGGCTGATCATGCACTGATCACGTGGCTGATCATGCACTGATCACGTGGCTGATCATGCACTGATCACGTGGCTGATCACACTGATCACGTGATGATCATGCACTGATCACGCACTGATCATGCACTGATCACGTGATGATCATGCACTGATCACGTGGCTGATCATACACTGATCACGTGGCTGATCATGCACTGTTCACGTGGCTGATCATGCACTGATCACGTGACTGATCATGCACTGATCACGTGGCTGATCATGCACTGATCACGTGGCTGATCATGCACTGATCACGTGCTGATCATACACTGATCACGTGACTGTGCATGCACTGATCACGTGGCTGATCATGCACTGATCACGTGACTGATCATGCACTGATCACGTGGTGATCATGCACTGATCACGTGGCTGATCATGCACTGATCACGTGGCTGATCATGCACTGATCACGTGACTGATCACGCACTGATCACGTGATCATGGCTGATCATCATGCACTGATCACGTGACTGATCATGCACTGTTCAGTTGGCTGATCATGCACTGATCACGTGGCTGATCATGCACGGATCACGTGGCTGATCATACACTGATCACGTGACTGATCATGCACTGATCACGTGACTGATCATGCACTGATCACGTGACTGATCATGCACTGATCACGTGGCTATCATGCACTGATCACATGGCTGATCATGCACTGATCACGTGGCTGATCATGCACTGATCACGTGACTGATCATGCACTGATCACACGTGCTGATCATCATGCACTGATCACGTGGCTGATCATGCACTGATCACGTGGCTGATCATGCACTGATCACGTGACTGATCATGCACTGATCACGTGGCTGATCATGCACTGATCACGTGTGGCTGATCATGCACTGATCACGTGACTGATCATGCACTGATCACGTGGCTGATCATGCACTGATCACGTGACTGATCATGCACTGATCACGTGACTGATCATGCACTGATCACGTGGCTGATGATCATGCACTGATCACGTGGCTGATCATGCACTGATCACGTGACTGATCATGCACTGATCACGTGGCTGATCATCATGCACTGATCATCGCACTGATCTGATCATGCACTGATCACGTGGCTGATCATGCACACTGATCACGTGGCTGATCATGCACTGATCACGTGGCTGATCATGCACTGATCACGTGGCTGATCATGCACTGATCACGTGACTGATCATGCACTGATCACGTGGCTGATCATGCACTGATCACGTGGCTGATCATGCACTGATCACGTGACTGATCATGCACTGATCACGTGGCTGATCATGCACACTGATCACGTGACTGATCATGCACTGATCACGTGACTGATCATGCACTGATCACCTGGCTGATCATGCACTGATCACGTGGCTGATCATGCACTGATCACGTGACTGATCATCATGCACTGATCACGTGGCTGATCATGCACTGATCACGATTGATCATGCACTGATCACATGACTGATCATGCACTGATCACGTGGCTGATCATGCACTGATCACGTGACTGATCATGCACTGATCACGTGACTGATCATGCACTGATCACGTGGCTGATCATGCACTGATCACGTGGCTGATCATGCACTGATCACGTGACTGATCATGCATGATCACGCACTGATGATCAATGCACTGATCACGTGGCTGATCATGCACTGATCACGTGACTGATCATGCACTGATCACGTGACTGATCATGCACTGATCACGTGGCTGATCATGCACTGATCACGTGGCTGATCATGCACTGATCACGTGACTGATCATGCACTGATCACGTGACTGATCATGCACTGATCACGTGGCTGATCATCACACTGATCACGTGGCTGATCATGCACTGATCACGTGGCTGATCATGCACTGATCGCATGGCTGATCATGCACTGATCACGTGGATCACTGATGATCATGCACTGATCATGTGTGATGATCTGATCATGCACTGATCACGTGGCTGATCATGCACTGATCACGTGGACGTGCTGATCATGCACTGATCACGTGGCTGATCATGCACTGATCACGTGGCTGATCATGCACTGATCACGTGACTGATCATGCACTGATCACCTGGCTGATCATGCACACTGATCACGTGACTGATCATGCACTGATCACGTGGCTGATCATGCACTGATCACGTGGCTGATCATGCACTGATCACGTGGCTGATCATGCACTGATCACGTGGCTGATCATGCACTGATCACGTGGCTGATCATGCACTGATCACGGCTGATCATCATGCACATGATCACGTGACTGATCATGCACTGATCATCATGCACTCATGCACTGATCACGTGGCTGATCATGCACTGATCACGTGGCTGATCATGCACTGATCACGTGACTGATCATGCACTGATCACGTGTGGCTGATCATGCACTGATCACGTGACTGATCATGCACTGATCACGTGACTGTCATGCACTGATCACGTGGCTGATCATGCACTGATCACGGTGACTGATCATGCACACTGATCACGTGGCTATCATGCACTGATCACGTGACTGTGCATGCACTGATCACGTGGATGATCATGCACTGATCTCGTGGCTGATCATGCACTGATCACGTGGCTGATCATGCACTGATCACGTGACTGATCATGCACTGATCACGTGACTGATCATGCACTGATCACGTGGCTGATCATGCACTGATCACGTGGCTGATCATGCACTGATCACGTGACTGATCATGCACTGATCACAGACATGCACTCATGCATGAATCACGTGATGATCATGCACTGATCACGGACTGATCATGCACTGATCATCACGTGCTGATCATGCACTGATCACGTGGCTGATCATGCACTGATCACGTGGCTGATCATGCTGATCACGTGACTGATCATCACTGATCACGAGCATCATGCACTGATCACGTGGCTGATCATGCACTGATCACAGACTGATCATGCACTGATCACGTGGCTGATCATGCACTGATCACGTGGATGATCATGCACTGATCACGACTGCTGATCTGGCACTGATCAAGCAAATGATCATGCACTGATCACGTGGCTGATCATGCACTGATCACGTGGCTGATCATGCACTGATCACGTGGCTCATCATGCACTGATCACGTGACTGATCATGCACTGATCACGTGGCTGATCATGCACTGATCACGTGGACTGATCATGCACTGATCACGTGGCTGATCATGCACTGATCACGTGACTGATCATGCACTGATCACGTGGCTGATCATGCACTGATCACGTGACTGATCATGCACTGATCACGTGGCTGATCATGCACACTGATCACGTGGCTGATCATGCACTGATCACGTGACTGATCATGCACTGATCACGTGGCTGATCATGCACTGATCACGAGACTGCATGCACTGATCACGTGGCTGATCATGCACTGCACTGATCACGTGGCTGATCATGCACTGATCATGCACGGCTGATCATGCACTGATCACGTGATCACTGATCACGTATCTGATGCACTGATCACGTGGCTGATCATGCACTGATCACGTGACTGATCATGCACACTGATCACGGAGCTGATCATGCACTGATCACGTGGCTGATCATGCACTGATCACGTGGCTGATCATGCACTGATCACGTGGCTGATCATGCACTGATCACGTGACTGATCATGCACTGATCACGTGGCTGATCATGCACACTGATCACGTGACTGATCATGCACTGATCACGGTGATCATGCATGCACTGATCACGTGACTGATCATGCACTGATCACGTGGATGATCATGCACTGATCACGTGGCTGATCATGCACTGATCACGTGAATGATCATGCACTGATCACGTGGCTATCATGCATGCACTGATCACGTGGCTGATCATGCACTGATCACGTGATCACTGATCACACTGATGATCGTGCACTGATCATGATCATCACATCATGCACTGATCACGTGACTGATCATGCACTGATCACGTGACTGATCATGCACTGATCACACGTGGCTGATCATGCACTGATCACGTGGCTGATCATGCACTGATCACGTGGCTGATCATGCACTGATCACGTGACTGATCATGCACACTGATCACGTGATCATGCACTGATCACGTGGCTGATCATCATGCACTGATCACGTGACTGATCATGCACTGACTCACGTGGCTGATCATGCACTGATCACGTGACTGATCATCATGCACTGATCACGTGGCTGATCATGCACTGATCACGTGGCTGATCATGCACTGATCACGTGGCTGATCATGCACTGATCACGTGACTGATCATGCACTGATCACGTGGCTGATCATGCACTGATCATCATGACTGATCATGCACTGATCACGTGGCTGATCATGCACTGATCACGTGCTGATCATGCACTGATCACGTGACTGATCATGCACTGATCACGTGACTGATCATGCACTGATCACGTGGCTGATCATGCACTGATCACGTGGCTGATCATGCACTGATCACGTGATCGATCATGCACTGATCACGTGGCTGATCATGCACTGATCACGTGGCTGATCATGCACTGATCACGTGGCTGATCATGCACTGATCACGTGGCTGATGGCTGATCATGATCATGCACTGATCACGTGGCTGATCATGCACTGATCACGTGGCTGATCATGCACTGATCACGTGACTGATCATGCACTGATCACGTGATTGATCATGCACTGATCACGTGGCTGATCATGCACTGATCACGTGACTGATCATGCACTGATCACGTGGCTGATCATGCACTGATCACGTGACTGATCATGCACTGATCACGTGACTGATCATGCACTGATCACGTGGCTGATCATGCACTGATCACGTGGCTGATCATCACTGATCACTGATCACTGATCACGTGACTGATCATGCACTGATCACGCTGATGATCATGCACTGATCACGTGATGATGATCATGCACTGATCACGTGGCTGATCATGCACTGATCACGTGATCTGATCATGCACTGATCACGTGACTGATCATGCACTGATCACGTGACTGATCATGCACTGATCACGTGGCTGATCATGCACTGATCACGTGGCTGATCATGCACTGATCACATGATCATCATGACTGATCATGCACTGATCACGTGGCTGATCATGCACTGATCACGCACGTGCTGATCATGCACTGATCACGTGCTGATCATGCACTGATCACGTGACTGATCATGCACTGATCACGTGGCTGATCATGCACTGATCACGTGGCTGATCATGCACTGATCACGTGGCTGATCATGCACTGATCACGTGGCTGATCATGCACTGATCACGTGGCTGATCATGCACTGATCACGTGGCTGATCATGCACTGATCACGTGATCACGCACACTGATCACATGCACTGATCATCACGTGATCTGATCATGCACTGATCACGTGGCTGATCATGCACTGATCACGTGGCTGATCATGCACTGATCACGTGGCTGATCATGCACTGATCACGTGGCTGATCATGCACACTGATCACGTGGCTGATCATGCACTGATCACGTGACTGATCATGCACTGATCACGTGACTGATCATGCACTGATCACGTGGCTGATCATGCACTGATCACGTGGCTGATCATGCACTGATCACGCGGATCTGATCATGCACTGATCACGTGGCTGATCATGCACTGATCACGTGGCTGATCATGCACTGATCACGTGGCTGATCATGCACTGATCATGCACTGATCACGCACTGATCACGTGACTGGCTGATCATGCACTGATCACGTGGCTGATCATGCACTGATCACGTGGCTGATCATGCACTGATCACGTGACTGATCATGCACTCACGATCGATCATGCACTGATCATATCTGATCATGCACTGATCACGTGACTGATCATACACTGATCACGTGACTGATCATGCACTGATCACGTGGCTGATCATGCACTGATCACGTGACTGATCATGCACTGATCACGTGGCTATCATGCACTGATCACGTGACTGATCATGCACTGATCACGGGACTGATCATGCACTGATCACGTGCCTGATCATGCACTGATCACGTGGCGGATCATGCACTGATCACGTGACTGATCATGCACAGATCACGTGGCTGATCATGCACTGATCACGTGGCTGATCATGCACTTATCACGTGGCTGATCATGCACTGATCACGTGCCTGATCATCATGCACTGATCACGTGGCTGATCATGCATGAATCACGCACTGATCAATGCACTGATCACATCACGTCAGCTGATCATGCACTGATCACGTGCTGATCATGCACTGATCACGCGGCTGATCATGACACATCACGTGCTCAGATCATGCACTGATCACGTGCACACTGATCACGTGGCTGATCATGCACTGATCACGTGGCTGATCATGCACTGATCACGTGGCTGATCATGCACTGATCACGTGGCTGATCATGCACTGACACGATCACGCTGATCATCACACACTGATCACTGATCATGCAAATGATCACGCACTGATCATCACTGATCACGTGGCTGATCATGCACTGATCACGTGGCTGATCATGCACTGATCACGTGGCTGATGATCATGCACTGATCACGTGGCTGATCATGATCATCACGCACTGATCACGTGGCTGATCATGCACTGATCACGTGACTGATCATGCACTGATCACGCGTGGCTGATCATGCACTGATCACGTGACTGATCATGCACTGATCACGTGGCTGATCATGCACTGATCACGTGGCTGATCATGCACTGATCACGTGGCTGATCATGCACTGATCACGTGTGGCTGATCATGCACTGATCACGTGACTGATCATGCACTGATCACGTGACTGATCACATGATCACGTGGCTGATCATGCACTGATCACGCAGCTGATCATGCACTGATCACGTGACTGATCATGCACTGATCACACTGATCACGTGATCATGCACTGATCACGTGGCTGATCATGCACTGATCACGTGGCTGATCATGCACTGATCACGTGGCTGATCATGCACTGATCACGTGGCTGATCATGCACTGATCACGTGGCTGACTGATCATGATCACTGATCACGACATGCTGATCATGCACTGATCACGATGGCTGATCATGCACTGATCACGTGGCTGATCATGCACTGATCACGTGACTGATCATGCACTGATCACGTGCACTGATCATGCACTGATCACGTGGCTGATCATGCACTGATCACGTGGCTGATCATGCACTGATCACGTGACTGATCATGCACTGATCACGTGGCTGATCATGCACTGATCACGTGGCTGATCATGCACTGATCACACTGATCATCACGTGACTGATCATGCACTGATTCACGTGACTGATCATGCACTGATCACGTGGCTGATCATGCACTGATCACACGTGGCTGATCATGCACTGATCACGTGACTGATCATCATGCACTGATCACGTGGCTGATCATGCACACTGATCACGTGGCTGATCATCACGCACACTGATCACGTGGCTGATCATGCACTGATCACGTGGCTGATCATGCACTGATCACGTGGCTGATCATGCACTGATCACGTGACTGATCATGCACTGATCACTGATCATGCACTGATCACGTGACTGATCATGCACTGATCACGCACTGATCATGCACTGATCACGTGGCTGATCATGCACTGATCACGTGGCTGATCATGCACTGATCACGTGGCTGATCATGCACTGATCACGTGACTGATCATGCACTGATCACGCACTGATCACACTGATCATGCACTGATCACGTGGCTGATCATGCACTGATCACGCACTGATCACGCACTGATCATGCACTGATCACGTGACTGATCATGCACTGATCATGCACTGATCACTGATCATGCACTGATCATCACGGCTGATGATCATGCACTGATCACGTGGCTGATCATGCACTGATCACGTGACAAATCACATGCACTGATCACGTGCACTGATCACACACCTGATGGCATGCACTGCTGATCACGCACTGATCATGCACTGATCACGATGGCTGATCATGCACTGATCACGTGGCTGCATGATCATGACTGATCATGCACTGATCACGCGTACTCATGCACTGATCACGTGACTGATCATGCACTGATCACGTGGCTGATCATGCACTGATCACGTGGCTGATCATGCACTGATCACGTGGCTGATCATGCACTGATCACGTGGCTGATCATGCACTGATCACGTGGCTGATCATGCACTGATCACGTGACTGATCATGCACTGATCACGTGCTGATCATGCACTGATCACGTGACTGATCATGCACTGATCACGTGGCTGATCATGCACTGATCACGTGGCTGATCATGCACTGATCACGTGGCTGATCATGCACTGATCACGATCACTGATCATGGCTGATCATGCACTGATCACGCACTGATCACGTGGCTGATCATGCACTGATCACGTGGACTGATCATGCACTGATCACGTGGCTGATCATGCACTGATCACGTGGCTGATCATGCACTGATCACGTGGCTGATCATGCACTGATCACGTGGATCATCATGCACTGATCATGCACTGATCACGCGATCACGTGATCATGCACTGATCACGTGGCTGATCATGCACTGATCACGTGGCTGATCATGCACTGATCACGTGGCTGATCATGCACTGATCACGTGGCTGATCATGATCACACTGACTGACATGCGCGTGATCATGCACTGATCACGTGACTGATCATGCACTGATCACGTGGCTGATCATGCACTGATCACGTGACTGATCATCATGCACTGATCACGTGACTGATCATGCACTGATCACGTGACTGATCATCATGCTGATCACGTGGCTGATCATGCACTGATCACGTGACTGATCATGCACTGATCACGCGGCTGATCATGCACTGATCACGTGGCTGATCATGCACTGATCACGCACTGATCATGATGATCACGCACTGATCACAGCAACTCACTGATCATGCACTGATCACATGCACTGATCATGCACTGATCACGTGGCTGATCATGCACTGATCACGTGGCTGATCATGCACTGATCACGGGCTGATCATGCACTGATCACGTGGCTGATCATGCACTGATCACGCGCAGATCATGCACTGATCACATGCACTGATCATGCACTGATCACGTGACTGATCATCACTGATCACGCTGGCTGATCATGCACTGATCACGCGGCTGATCATGCACTGATCACGTCAGATGATCATGCACTGATCACGTGGCTGATCATGCACTGATCACGTGGCTGATCATGCACTGATCACGTGACTGATCATGCACTGATCACGTGGCTGATCATGCACTGATCACGTGGCTGATCATGCACTGATCACGTGGCTGATCATGCACTGATCACGTGGCTGACGATCATGCACTGATCACGGGCTGATCATGCACTGATCACGTGCTGATCATGCACTGATCACGCAGCTGATCATGCACTGATCACGTGACTGATCATGCACTGATCACGTGGCTGATCATGCACTGATCACGTGACTGATCATGCACTGATCACGTGGCTGATCATGACTGATCACGTGGCTGATCATGCACTGATCACGTGGCTGATCATGCACTGATCACGTGACTGATCATGCACTGATCACGCGGCTGATCATGATCACGTGGCTGATGCACACTGATCACGTGGCTGATCATGCACTGATCACGTGGCTGATCATGCACTGATCACGTGGCTGATCATGCACTGATCACGTGCTGATCATGCACTGATCACGTGGCTGATCATGCACTGATCACGTGGCTGATCATGCACTGATCACGTGGCTGATCATGCACTGATCACGTGGCTGATCATGCACTGATCACGTGGCTGATCATGCACTGATCACGTGACTGATCATGCACTGATCACGTGACTGATCATGCACTGATCACGTGGCTGATCATGCACTGATCACGTGGCTGATCATGCACTGATCACGCGCTGATCACGTGACACGATCTGATCATGCACTGATCACGTGACTGATCATGCACTGATCACGTGGCTGATCATGCACTGATCACGCCTGATCATGCACTGATCACGTGGCTGATCATGCACTGATCACGTGGCTGATCATGCACTGATCACGTGACTGATCAGGCACTGATCACGTGGCTATCATGCACTGATCACGTGACTGATCATGCACTGATCACGTGGCTGATCATGCACTGATCACGCGGCTGATCATGCACTGATCACGTGGCTGATCATGCACTGATCACGTGGCTGATCATGCACTGATCACGTGGCTGATCATGCACTGATCACGCGTGGCTGATCATGCACTGATCACGCTGACTGATCACGCATGATCACTGATGACACGTGGCTGATCATGCACTGATCACGCGGCTGATCATGCACTGATCACGTGGCTGATCATGCACACTGATCACGTGACTGATCATGCACTGATCACGGCCTGATCATGCACTGATCACGTGGCTGATCATGCACTGATCACGTGGCTGATCATGCACTGATCACGTGGCTGATCATGCACTGATCACGTGGCTGATCATGCACTGATCACGTGGCTGATCATGCACTGATCACGTGGCTGATCATGCACTGATCACGTGATCGATCATGCACTGATCACGCGTGACTGATCATGCACTGATCACGATCATGCTGATCATGCACTGATCACGTGATCTGATCATGCACACTGATCACGCGGCTGATCATGCACTGATCACGTGGCTGATCATGCACTGATCACGTGGCTGATCATGCACTGATCACGTGGCTGATCATGCACTGATCACGCGGCTGATCATGCACTGATCACGTGGCTGATCATGCACTGATCACGTGGCTGATCATGCACTGATCACGTGGCTGATCATGCACTGATCACGTGCCTGATCATGCACTGATCACGCGTGGCTGATCATGCACTGATCACGGGCTGATCATGCACTGATCACGTGACTGATCATGCACTGATCACGTGGCTGATCATGCACTGATCACGTGGCTGATCATGCACTGATCACGCGGCTGATCATGCACTGATCACGCGACTATCATGCACTGATCACGTGACTGATCATGCACTGATCACGCGGCTGATCATGCACTGATCACGTGGCTGATCATGCACTGATCACGTGGCTGATCATGCACTGATCACGTGGCTGATCATGCACTGATCACGCTGACTGATCATGCACTGATCACGCGGCTGATCATGCACTGATCACGTGGCTGATCATGCACTGATCACGCGATCTGATCATGCACTGATCACGTGGCTGATCATGCACTGATCACGTGGCTGATCATGCACTGATCACGTGGCTGATCATGCACTGATCACGTGGCTGATCATGCACTGATCACGTGGCTGATCATGCACTGATCACGTGGCTGATCATGCACTGATCACGTGGCTGATCATGCACTGATCACGTGGCTGATCATGCACTGATCACGTGGCTGATCATGCACTGATCACGTGACTGATCATGCACTGATCACGTGACTGATCATGCACTGATGATCACGTGATCCGTGATGATCATGCACTGATCACGTGGCTGATCATGCACTGATCACGTGGCTGATCATGCACTGATCACGCGACTGATCATGCACTGATCACGTGGCTGATCATGCACTGATCACGTGGCTGATCACGTCACTGATCATGCACACTGATCACGTGGCTGATCATGCACTGATCACGTGACTGATCATGCACTGATCACGTGGCTGATCATGCACTGATCACGGGCTGATCATGCACTGATCACGTGGCTGATCATGCACTGATCACGTGGCTGATCATGCACTGATCACGTGGGCTGATCATGCACTGATCACGTGACTGATCATGCACTGATCACGCGGCTGATCATGCACTGATCACGTGGCTGATCATGCACTGATCACGTGGGCTGATCATGCACTGATCACGCGGCTGATCATGCACTGATCACGTGGCTGATCATGCACTGATCACGTGGCTGATCATGCACTGATCACGTGGCTGATCATGCACACTGATCACGTGGCTGATCATGCACTGATCACGTGGCTGATCATGCACTGATCACGTGGCTGATCATGCACTGATCACGCTGACTGATCATGCACTGATCACGTGACTGATCATGCACTGATCACGTGGCTGATCATGCACTGATCACGTGACTGATCATGCACTGATCACGTGGCTGATCATGCACTGATCACGTGACTGATCATGCACTGATCACGTGGCTGATCATGCACTGATCACGTGGCTGATCATGCACTGATCACGCGGCTGATCATGCACTGATCACGTGACTGATCATGCACTGATCACGTGGCTGATGATCATGCACTGATCACGATCACGTGATGATCATGCACTGATCACGTGGCTGATCATGCACTGATCACGCGGCTGATCATGATGCACGATCATCACGCACTGATCATGCACTGATCACGCACTGATCATGCACTGATCACGATCACTGATCATGCACTGATCACGTGGCTGATCATGCACTGATCACGCGGCTGATCATGCACTGATCACGTGGCTGATCATGCACTGATCACGTGGCTGATCATGCACTGATCACGTGCTGATCATGCACTGATCACGTGACTGATCATGCACTGATCACGCCTGATCATCATGCACTGATCACGTGACTGATCATGCACTGATCACGCGGCTGATCATGCACTGATCACGCGCTGATGATCATGCACTGATCACGCGGGCTGATCATGCACTGATCACATGATCATGATCATGCACTGATCACGTGGCTGATCATGCACTGATCACGTGGCTGATCATGCACTGATCACGCGGCTGATCATGCACTGATCACGTGGCTGATCATGCACTGATCACGTGGCTGATCATGCACTGATCACGCGGCTGATCATGCACTGATCACGTGATCTGGCTGATCATGCACTGATCA
The DNA here is from genome assembly GCF_027580195.1 of Bos mutus. NCBI lineage: Eukaryota > Metazoa > Chordata > Mammalia > Artiodactyla > Bovidae > Bos > Bos mutus. The sequence continues at coordinate 20,810 of NW_027219865.1, read as the reverse complement.
CGCGGCTGATCATGCACTGATCACGCGACTGATCATGCACTGATCACGTGGCTGATCATGCACTGATCACGTGGCTGATCATGCACTGATCACGCGGCTGATCATGCACTGATCACGTGGCTGATCATGCACTGATCACGTGACTGATCATGCACTGATCACGTGGCTGATCATGCACTGATCACGTGGCTGATCATGCACTGATCACGTGACTGATCATGCACTGATCACGTGGCTGATCATGCACTGATCACGTGGCTGATCATGCACTGATCACGTGGCTGATCATGCACTGATCACGTGACTGATCATGCACTGATCACGTGGCTGATCATGCACTGATCACGCGGCTGATCATGCACTGATCACGGGCTGATCATGCACTGATCACGATCACGCTGATCATGCACTGATCACGCGGGCTGATCATGCACTGATCACGCAGCTGATCATGCACTGATCACGTGGCTGATCATGCACTGATCACGTGGCTGATCATGCACTGATCACGTGGCTGATCATGCACTGATCACGTGGCTGATCATGCACTGATCACGGGCTGATCATGCACTGATCACGTGGCTGATCTGATCATGCACTGATCACGTGGCTGATCATGCACTGATCACGTGACTGATCATGCACTGATCACGCGGGGCTGATCATGCACTGATCACGTGGCTGATCATGCACTGATCACGTGGCTGATCATGCACTGATCACGTGGCTGATCATGCACTGATCACGTGGCTGATCATGCACTGATCACGTGGCTGATCATGCACTGATCACGTGGCTGATCATGCACTGATCACGCGTGGCTGATCATGCACTGATCACGTGGCTGATCATGCACTGATCACGTGGCTGATCATGCACTGATCACGGGCTGATCATGCACTGATCACGTGGCTGATCATGCACTGATCACGTGGGCTGATCATGCACTGATCACGTGGCTGATCATGCACTGATCACGTGGCTGATCATGCACTGATCACGGCTGATCATGCACTGATCACGTGGCTGATCATGCACTGATCACGTGGCTGATCATGCACTGATCACGTGGCTGATCATGCACTGATCACGTGGCTGATCATGCACTGATCACGTGGCTGATCATGACTCATGCACTGATCACGTGACTGATCATGCACACTGATCACGCGGCTGATCATGCACTGATCACGGATGATCATGCACTGATCACGTGGCTGATCATCATGCACTGATCACGTGACTGATCATGCACTGATCACGGCTGATCATGCACTGATCACGTGGCTGATCATGCACTGATCACGATGGCTGATCATGCACTGATCACGTGGCTGATCATGCACTGATCACGCGGGCTGATCATGCACTGATCACGTGGCTGATCATGCACTGATCACGTGGCTGATCATGCACTGATCACGTGGCTGATCATGCACTGATCACGTGGCTGATCATGCACTGATCACGTGCATCATGCACTGATCACGGCTGATCATGCACTGATCACGCGGCTGATCATGCACTGATCACGTGGCTGATCATGCACTGATCACGGCTGATCATGCACTGATCACGTGATCTGATCATGCACTGATCACGCGGACTGATCATGCACTGATCACGTGGCTGATCATGCACTGATCACGTGGCTGATCATGCACACTCACGGGCTGATCACGCACTGATCACGTGCACTGATCACGCGGCTGATCATGCACTGATCACGTGGCTGATCATGCACACTGATCACGTGGCTGATCATGCACTGATCACGTGGCTGATCATGCACTGATCACACGACCTGATCATGCACTGATCACGCGGGCTGATCATGCACTGATCACGCGGCTGATCATGCACTGATCACGCCTGATCATGCACTGATCACATGGCTGATCATGCACTGATCACGCGGCTGATCATGCACTGATCACGCGGCTGATCATGCACTGATCACGCGGCTGATCATGCACTGATCACGCGGCTGATCATGCACACTGATCACGTGGCTGATCATGCACTGATCACGTGGCTGATCATGCACTGATCACGTGGCTGATCATGCACTGATCACGCACACTCATGCACTGATCACGTGATGATCATGCACTGATCACGCGGCTGATCATGCACTGATCACGCGGCTGATCATGCACTGATCACGTGGCTGATCATGCACTGATCACGGCCTGATCATGCACTGATCACGTGACTGATCATGCACTGATCACGTGGCTGATCATGCACTGATCACGTGACTGATCATGCACTGATCACATGGCTGATCATGCACTGATCACGTGACTGATCATGCACTGATCACGTGGCTGATCATGCACTGATCACGCGGCATGCACTGATCACGCACTGATCACGCGGCTGATCACGTGCACACTGATCACGTGGCTGATCATGCACTGATCACGTGACTGATCATGCACTGATCACGTGGCTGATCATGCACTGATCACGCGGCTGATCATGCACTGATCACGTGGCTGATCATGCACTGATCACGTGGCTGATCATGCACTGATCACGTGGCTGATCATGCACTGATCACGCGCTGATCATGCACTGATCACGCGGGCTGATCATGCACTGATCACGTGGCTGATCATGCACTGATCACGCACTGGGCTGATCATGCACTGATCACGTGACTGATCATGCACTGATCACGCGGCTGATCATGCACTGATCACGCGACTGATCATGCACTGATCACGCGGGCTGATCATGCACTGATCACGTGACTGATCATGCACTGATCACGCGGCTGATCATGCACTGATCACGCGGCTGATCATGCACTGATCACGTGGCTGATCATGCACTGATCACGTGGCTGATCATGCACTGATCACGTGGCTGATCATGCACTGATCACGTGGCTGATCATGCACTGATCACGTGGCTGATCATGCACTGATCACGCGACTGATCATGCACTGATCACGCGACTGATCATGCACTGATCACGTGGCTGATCATGCACTGATCACGGGCTGATCATGCACTGATCACGTGGCTGATCATGCACACTGATCACGCGGCTGATCATGCACTGATCACGTGGCTGATCATGCACTGATCACGTGACTGATCATGCACTGATCACGCGGCTGATCATGCACTGATCACGTGGCTGATCATGCACTGATCACGCGGCTGATCATGCACTGATCATGCACTGATCACGATCACGGCTGATCATGCACTGATCACGTGGCTGATCATGCACTGATCACGCGGCTGATCATGCACTGATCACGTGGCTGATCATGCACTGATCACGTGGCTGATCATGCACTGATCACGTGACTGATCATGCACTGATCACGTGGCTGATCATGCACTGATCACGTGGCTGATCATGCACTGATCACGTGGCTGATCATGCACTGATCACGTGGCTGATCATGCACTGATCACGTGGCTGATCATGCACTGATCACGTGGCTGATCATGCACTGATCACGCGGCTGATCATGCACTGATCACGTGGCTGATCATGCACTGATCACGTGGCTGATCATGCACTGATCACGTGACTGATCATGCACTGATCACGTGGCTGATCATGCACTGATCACGTGGCTGATCATGCACTGATCACGTGGCTGATCATGCACTGATCACGTGACTGATCATGCACTGATCACGTGGCTGATCATGCACTGATCACGTGGCTGATCATGCACTGATCACGCGGCTGATCATGCACTGATCACGACTGATCATGCACTGATCACGTGCACATGCACTGACGCGGGGCTGATCATGCACTGATCACGTGGCTGATCATGCACTGATCACGTGGCTGATCATGCACTGATCACGTGGCTGATCATGCACTGATCACGTGGCTGATCATGCACTGATCACGCGGCTGATCATGCACTGATCACGGGCTGATCATGCACTGATCACGTGGCTGATCATGCACTGATCACGCGACTGATCATGCACTGATCACGTGGCTGATCATGCACTGATCACGTGGCTGATCATGCACTGATCACGTGGCTGATCATGCACTGATCACACGTGGCTGATCATGCACTGATCACGCGACTGATCATGCACTGATCACGTGGCTGATCATGCACTGATCACGGGCTGATCATGCACTGATCACGCGGCTGATCATGCACTGATCACGCCTGATCATCATGCACTGATCACGCACGTCACTGATCATGCACTGATCACGTGATCACTGATCATGCACTGATCACGTGGCTGATCATGCACTGATCACGTGGCTGATCATGCACTGATCACGTGGCTGATCATGCACTGATCACGTGACTGATCATGCACTGATCACGCACTGATCATGCACTGATCACGCGGCTGATCATGCACTGATCACGTGGCTGATCATGCACTGATCACGTGGCTGATCATGCACTGATCACGGCTGATCATGCACTGATCACGCACTGATCATGCACTGATCACACATGGCTGATCATGCACTGATCACGTGGCTGATCATGCACTGATCACGCGGCTGATCATGCACTGATCACGTGACTGATCATGCACTGATCACGTGGCTGATCATGCACTGATCACGTGGCTGATCATGCACTGATCACGTGACTGATCATGCACTGATCACGTGGCTGATCATGCACTGATCACGCGGCTGATCATGCACTGATCACGTGGCTGATCATGCACTGATCACGTGGCTGATCATGCACTGATCACGTGGCTGATCATGCACTGATCACGGCTGATCATGCACTGATCACGTGATGCATGCACTGATCACGCATCTGATCATGCACTGATCACGCGGCTGATCATGATCATGCACTGATCACGTGGCTGATCATGCACTGATCACGTGACTGATCATGCACTGATCACGTGGCTGATCATGCACTGATCACGTGGCTGATCATGCACTGATCACGTGGCTGATCATGCACTGATCACGTGGCTGATCATGCACTGATCACGTGGCTGATCATGCACTGATCACGCGACTGATCATGCACTGATCACGCGGCTGATCATGCACTGATCACGTGACTGATCATGCACTGATCACGCGGCTGATCATGCACTGATCACGTGGCTGATCATGCACTGATCACGTGGCTGATCATGCACTGATCACGTGGCTGATCATGCACTGATCACGTGGCTGATCATGCACTGATCACGTGACTGATCATGCACTGATCACGCACGACTGATCATGCACTGATCACGTGGCTGATCATGCACTGATCACGTGACTGATCATGCACTGATCACGCGGCTGATCATGCACTGATGACACGTGGCTGATCATCATGCACTGATCACGTGGCTGATCATACACTGATCACGTGACTGATCATGCACTGATCACGTGGCTGATCATGCACTGATCACGCGACTGATCATGCACTGATCACGTGGCTGATCATGCACTGATCACGCATGGCTGATCATGCACTGATCACGCGACTGATCATGCACTGATCACGCGGCTGATCATGCACTGATCACGTGGCTGATCATGCACTGATCACGCGGCTGATCATGCACTGATCACGTGGCTGATCATGCACTGATCACGTGGCTGATCATGCACTGATCACGTGGCTGATCATGCACTGATCACGTGGCTGATCATGCACTGATCACGTGGCTGATCATGCACTGATCACGTGGCTGATCATGCACTGATCACGTGGCTGATCATGCACTGATCACGTGGGCTGATCATGCACTGATCACGTGGCTGATCATGCACTGATCACGTGGCTGATCATGCACTGATCACGGGCTGATCATGCACTGATCACGAGGCTGATCATGCACTGATCACGCGGGCTGATCATGCACTGATCACGCGGCTGATCATGCACTGATCACGTGGCTGATCATGCACTGATCACGTGGCTGATCATGCACTGATCACGTGGCTGATCATGCACTGATCACGTGGCTGATCATGCACTGATCACGCGACTGATCATGCACTGATCACGTGGCTGATCATGCACTGATCACGTGGCTGATCATGCACTGATCACGCGATCACGCACTGATCACGATCATGCACACTGATCACGCGACTGATCATGCACTGATCACGTGGCTGATCATGCACTGATCACGTGGCTGATCATGCACTGATCACGTGGCTGATCATGCACTGATCACGCGGACTGATCATGCACTGATCACGTGGCTGATCATGCACTGATCACGTGGCTGATCATGCACTGATCACGTGGCTGATCATGCACTGATCACGGACTGATGATCATGCACTGATCACGTGGCTGATCATGCACTGATCACGTGGCTGATCATGCACTGATCACACGGCTGATGATGCACACTGATCACGCACTGATCATGCACTGATCACGTGACTGATCATGCACTGATCACGTGGCTGATCATGCACTGATCACGCGGCTGATCATGCACTGATCACGCGGCTGATCATCATGCACTGATCACGTGGCTGATCATGCACTGATCACGTGGCTGATCATGCACTGATCACGTGGCTGATCATGCACTGATCACGCGGCTGATCATGCACTGATCACGCGGCTGATCATGCACTGATCACGCGGCTGATCATGCACTGGTCACGGAGCTGATCATGCACTGATCACGTGGCTGATCATGCACTGATCATGCGACTGATCATGCACTGATCACGTGCCTGATCATGCACTGATCACGTGGCTGATCATGCACTGATCACTTGGCTGATCATGCACTGATCACGTGGCTGATCATGCACTGATCACGTGGCTGTTCATGCACTGATCACGTGGCTGATCATGCCCTGATCACGCGGCTGATCATGCACTGATCACGTGGCTGATCATGCACTGATCACGTGGCTGATCATGCACTGATCACTGATGATCATGCACTGATCACGGACTGATCATGCACACTGATCACGTGGCTGATCATGCACTGATCACGTGGCTGATCATGCACTGATCACGCGACTGATCATGCACACTGATCACGTGGCTGATCATGCACTGATCACGCGGCTGATCATGCACTGATCACGTGGCTGATCATGCACTGATCACACGATCACGACATGCACTCATCACACTGATCATGCACTGACACACGGGCTGATCATGCACTGATCACGTGGCTGATCATGCACTGATCACGTGGCTGATCATGCACTGATCACGCGACTGATCATGCACTGATCACGTGGCTGATCATGCACTGATCACGCGGCTGATGATCATGCACTGATCACGCGGCTGATCATGCACTGATCACGTGGCTGATCATGCACTGATCACGTGGCTGATCATGCACTGATCACGTGGCTGATCATGCACTGATCACGTGGCTGATCATGCACTGATCACGTGACTGATCATGCACTGATCACGCGGCTGATCATGCACTGATCACGTGGCTGATCATGCACTGATCACGTGACTGATCATGCACTGATCACGCGGCTGATCATGCACTGATCACGCGGCTGATCATGCACTGATCACGCGGCTGATCATGCACTGATCACGCGACTGATCATGCACTGATCACGCACTGATCACTGATCATGCACTGATCACGCGGCTGATCATGCACTGATCACGTGGCTGATCATGCACACTGATCACGTGGCTGATCATGCACTGATCACGTGGCTGATCATGCACTGATCACGTGGCTGATCATGCACTGATCACGCGACTGATCATGCACTGATCACGTGGCTGATCATGCACTGATCACGTGGCTGATCATGCACTGATCACGCGGCTGATCATGCACTGATCACGCGGGCTGATCATGCACTGATCACGCGGCTGATCATGCACTGATCACGTGGCTGATCATGCACTGATCACGTGGCTGATCATGCACTGATCACGTGGCTGATCATGCACTGATCACGCGACTGATCATGCACTGATCACGTGACTGATCATGCACTGATCACGCGGGCTGATCATGCACTGATCACGTGGCTGATCATGCACTGATCACGCGGCTGATCATGCACTGATCACGTGGCTGATCATGCACTGATCACGTGGCTGATCATGCACTGATCACGCTGATCATGCACTGATCACGTGGACTGCACATGACCATCACGGGCTGATCATGCACTGATCACGTGGCTGATCATGCACTGATCACGCGGCTGATCATGCACTGATCACGTGACTGATCATGCACTGATCACGCGGCTGATCATGCACTGATCACGCGGCTGATCATGCACTGATCACGCGCTGATCATGCACTGATCACACGGGCTGATCATGCACTGATCACGCGGGCTGATCATGCACTGATCACGTGGCTGATCATGCACTGATCACGCGGCTGATCATGCACACACGATCACGCGACTGACGATGCACGCACTGATCACACTGATCACGTGGCTGATCATGCACTGATCACGTGGCTGATCATGCACTGATCACGCGGCTGATCATGCACACTGATCACGTGGCTGATCATGCACTGATCACGCGACTGATCATGCACTGATCACGTGGCTGATCATGCACTGATCACGCGGCTGATCATGCACTGATCACGGGCTGATCACTGATCACGTGATGATCATGCACCGATCATGCACTGACTCACACTGATCACGCTGATCATGCACTGATCACGCGGCTGATCATGCACTGATCACGGGCTGATCATGCACACACGATCACGTGACTGATGCACACTGATCACGTGGCTGATCATGCACTGATCACGCTGGCTGATCATGCACTGATCACGTGGCTGATCATGCACTGATCACACGGCTGATCACATGCACTGATCACGCGGCTGATCATGCACTGATCACGTGGCTGATCATGCACTGATCACGTGGCTGATCATGCACTGATCACGCGGCTGATCATGCACTGATCACGTGGCTGATCATGCACTGATCACGCGGCTGATCATGCACTGATCACGCGGCTGATCATGCACTGATCACGTGGCTGATCATGCACTGATCACGTGGCTGATCATGCACTGATCACGCACGCTGATCATGCACTGATCACGTGACTGATCATGCACTGATCACGCGGCTGATCATGCACTGATCACGCGACTGATCATGCACTGATCACGCGACTGATCATGCACTGATCACGTGGCTGATCATGCACTGATCACGCGGCTGATCATGCACTGATCACGTGGCTGATCATGCACTGATCACGCGACTGCTGATCATGCACTGATCACGCGACTGATCATGCACTGATCACGTGGCTGATCATGCACTGATCACGTGGCTGATCATGCACTGATCACGCACTGATCATGCACTGATCACGCAGACTGATCATGCACTGATCACGCGGCTGATCATGCACTGATCACGTGGCTGATCATGCACTGATCACGTGACTGATCATGCACTGATCACGTGGCTGATCATGCACTGATCACGCGGCTGATCATGCACTGATCACGTGGACTGATCATGCACTGATCACGTGGCTGATCATGCACTGATCACGCGGGCTGATCATGCACTGATCACGCGGCTGATCATGCACTGATCACGTGGCTGATCATGCACTGATCACGTGGCTGATCATGCACTGATCACGTGGCTGATCATGCACTGATCACGCACTGATCTGATCATGCACTGATCACGTGGCTGATCATGCACTGATCACGGGATGATCATGCACTGATCACGCGACTGATCATGCACTGATCACGCGGCTGATCATGCACTGATCACGTGGCTGATCATGCACTGATCACGTGACTGATCATGCACTGATCACGCGCTGATCATGCACTGATCACGCGGCTGATCATGCACTGATCACGGGCTGATCATGCACTGATCACGTGGCTGATCATGCACTGATCACGGCTGATCATGCACTGATCACGAACTGATCATGCACTGATCACGTGACTGATCATGCACTGATCACGCGGCTGATCACACACATCACGCGGCCGATCATGCACTGATCACGTGGCTGATCATGCACTGATCACGCGGCTGATCATGCATGCACACGATCACGTGGCTGATCATGCACTGATCACGGATCATGATCATGCACTGATCACGCACGGCTGATCATGCACTGATCACGTGGCTGATCATGCACTCATCACGTGATCACGCATCACGCATCACGCACTGATCACATGATCATGCACTGATCACGTGGCTGATCATGCACTGATCACGCGGCTGATCATGCACTGATCACGTGACTGATCATGCACTGATCACGCGGCTGATCATGCACTGATCACGCGACTGATCATGCACTGATCACGTGCTGATCATGCACTGATCACGCGACTGATCATGCACTGATCACGTGGCTGATCATGCACTGATCACGTGGCTGATCATGCACTGATCACGTGGCTGATCATGCACTGATCACGTGACTGATCATGCACTGATCACGTGGCTGATCATGCACTGATCACGCGGGCTGATCATGCACACTGATCACGTGGCTGATCATGCACTGATCACGCGGCTGATCATGCACTGATCACGCGGCTGATCATGCACTGATCACGTGGCTGATCATGCACTGATCACGTGGCTGATCATGCACTGATCACGCGGCTGATCATGCACTGATCACGTGGCTGATCATGCACTGATCACGTGACTGATCATGCACTGATCACACAGCTGATCATGCACTGATCACGTGGCTGATCATGCACTGATCACGTGGCTGATCATGCACTGATCACGTGACTGATCATGCACTGATCACGTGGCTGATCATGCACTGATCACGCGGGCTGATCATGCACTGATCACGTGGCTGATCATGCACTGATCACGTGGCTGATCATGCACTGATCACGTGGCTGATCATGCACTGATCACGTGACTGATCATGCACTGATCACGTGGCTGATCATGCACTGATCACGTGACTGATCATGCACTGATCACGTGGCTGATCATGCACTGATCACGCGACTGATCATGCACTGATCACGTGAGCTGATCATGCACTGATCACGCGGCTGATCATGCACTGATCACGCGGCTGATCATGCACTGATCACGTGACTGATCATGCACTGATCACGTGGCTGATGATCATGCACTGATCACGCGCAGGAATCACACACACATGCACTGATCATGCACTGATCACGATCAGCAGATCATGCACTGATCACGCAGCTGATCATGCACTGATCACGTGGCTGATCATGCACTGATCACGCGATGATCATGCACTGATCACGCAGATGATCATGCACTGATCACGCAGCTGATGCATGCACACTGATCACGCGGCTGATCATGCACTGATCACGCGGCTGATCATGCACACGATCACACGGATCATGCACTGATCACGCTGGCACTGATCACATGACACTGATCACACATCATCACGTGCTGATCATGCACTGATCACGCGTGGCTGATCATGCACTGATCACGTGGCTGATCATGCACTGATCACGTGACTGATCATGCACTGATCACGTGGCTGATCATGCACTGATCACGTGACTGATCATGCACTGATCACGTGGCTGATGATCATCACACTGATCATGCACTGATCACGCGATCATGATCATGCACTGATCACGTGGCTGATCATGCACTGATCACGTGGCTGATCATGCACTGATCACGCGGCTGATCATGCACTGATCACGCGGGCTGACATGCACTGATCACGCGGGCTGATCATGCACTGATCACGATCACGTGGCTGATCATGCACTGATCACGGGCTGATCATGCACTGATCACGCGGCTGATCATGCACTGATCACGCGACTGATCATGCACTGATCACGTGGCTGATCATGCACTGATCACGTGGCTGATCATGCACTGATCACGCGGCTGATCATGCACTGATCACGCGGCTGATCATGCACTGATCACGGGACTGATCATGCACTGATCACGCGGCTGATCATGCACTGATCACGCGGCTGATCATGCACTGATCACGCGGCTGATCATGCACTGATCACGCGACTGATCATGCACTGATCACGCGACTGATCATGCACTGATCACGTGATGATCATGCACTGATCACGTGGCTGATCATGCACTGATCACGTGACTGATCATGCACTGATCACGCGGCTGATCATGCACTGATCACGTGGCTGATCATGCACTGATCACGCTGACTGATCATGCACTGATCACGCGGCTGATCATGCACTGATCACGTGGCTGATCATGCACTGATCACGCGACTGATCATGCACTGATCACGCGCCTGATCATGCACTGATCACGCGACTGATCATGCACTGATCACGTCTGATGATCATGCACTGATCACGTGGCTGATCATGCACTGATCACGTGGCTGATCATGCACTGATCACGCGGCTGATCATGCACTGATCACGTGACTGATCATGCACTGATCACGGCTGATCATGCACTGATCACGGGGCTGATCATGCACTGATCACGTGCTGATCATGCACTGACGTGACACGCGACTGATCATGCACTGATCACGCGGCTGATCATGCACTGATCACGTGACTGATCATGCACTGATCACGTGACTGATCATGCACTGATCACGCGGCTGATCATGCACTGATCACGTGGCTGATCATGCACTGATCACGTGACTGATCATGCACACGATCACGTGGCTGATCATGCACTGATCACGGGCTGATCATGCACTGATCACGCGGCTGATCATGCACTGATCACGTGGCTGATCATGCACTGATCACATGATCACGATCATGCACTGACCACGCACGGACTGATCATGCACTGATCACGTGGCTGATCATGCACTGATCACGCGGCTGATCATGCACTGATCACGTGGCTGATCATGCACTGATCACGTGGCTGATCATGCACTGATCACGGGCTGATCATGCACTGATCACGCGGCTGATCATGCACTGATCACGTGGCTGATCATGCACTGATCACGCGGCTGATCATGCACTGATCACGTGGCTGATCATGCACTGATCACGGCTGATCACACTGATCACGTGGCTGATCATGCACTGATCACGTGGCTGATCATGCACTGATCACGCGGCTGATCATGCACTGATCACGTGGCTGATCATGCACTGATCACGTGGCTGATCATGCACTGATCACGCGGCTGATCATGCACTGATCACGCGACTGATCATGCACTGATCACGTGATTGATCATGCACTGATCACGTGGCTGATCATGCACTGATCACGTGGCTGATCATGCACGCACTCACGCGCACTGATCACGCACTGATCACGCACTGATCACGTGATGATCATGCACTGATCACGACTGATCATGCACTGATCACGCGGCTGATCATGCACTGATCACGTGGCTGATCATGCACTGATCACGCGGCTGATCATGCACTGATCACGCTGGCTGATCATGCACTGATCACGCGGCTGATCATGCACTGATCACGTGTCTGATCATGCACTGATCACGCGGCTGATCATGCACTGATCACGTGGCTGATCATGCACTGATCACGTGGCTGATCATGCACTGATCACGCGGACTGATCATGCACTGATCACGCGGACTGATCATGCACTGATCATCACGGGGCTGATCATGCACTGATCACGGGCTGATCATGCACACTGATCACGTGACTGATCATGCACTGATCACGTGGCTGATCATGCACTGATCACGTGGCTGATCATGCACTGATCACGTGGCTGAATCATGCACTGATCACGTGGCTGATCATGCACTGATCACACGGCTGATCATGCACTGATCACGCACTGATCATGCACTGATCACGCACTGATCATGCACTGATCACGTGACTGATCATGCACTGATCACGCTGACTGATCATGCACTGATCACGTGACTGATCATGCACTGATCACGTGGCTGATCATGCACTGATCACATGGCTGATCATGCACTGATCATCACGATCACGCGGCTGATCATGCACTGATCACGCGACTGATCATGCACTGATCACGTGACTGATCATGCACTGATCACGTGGCTGATCATGCACTGATCACGTGACTGATCATGCACTGATCACGCGGCTGATCATGCACTGATCACGTGGCTGATCATGCACTGATCACGCGGCTGATCATGCACTGATCACGCGACTGATCATGCACTGATCACGTGGCTGATCATGCACTGATCACGTGGCTGATCATGCACTGATCACGTGACTGATCATGCACTGATCACACTGGCTGATCATGCACTGATCACGCGGCTGATCATGCACTGATCACGCGGCTGATCATGCACTGATCACGCGACTGATCATGCACTGATCACGCGGCTGATCATGCACTGATCACGTGGCTGATCATGCACTGATCACGGACTGATCATGCACTGATCACGCGGCTGATCATGCACTGATCACGTGGCTGATCATGCACTGATCACGGGCTGATCATGCACTGATCACGTGGCTGATCATGCACTGATCACGCGGCTGATCATGCACACGTGATCACGATCACGCTGGCTGATCATGCACTGATCACGCGACTGATCATGCACTGATCACGTGGCTGATCATGCACTGATCACGATGGCTGATCATGCACTGATCACGCGGCTGATCATGCACTGATCACGCGACTGATCATGCACTGATCACGTGGCTGATCATGCACTGATCACGCGACTGATCATGCACTGATCACGCGACTGATCATGCACTGATCACGTGGCTGATCATGCACTGATCACGTGGCTGATCATGCACTGATCACGTGACTGATCATGCACTGATCACGTGGCTGATCATGCACTGATCACGTGGCTGATCATGCACTGATCACGCGGCTGATCATGCACTGATCACGCGGCTGATCATGCACTGATCACGCGACTGATCATGCACTGATCACGCCTGATCATGCACTGATCACGCTGACTGATGCACTGATCACGCGGCTGATCATGCACTGATCACGTGGCTGATCATGCACACTGATCACGTGGCTGATCATGCACTGATCACGTGGCTGATCATGCACTGATCACGCGGCTGATCATGCACTGATCACGCGGCTGATCATGCACTGATCACGATCATGCACTGATCACGCGACTGATCATGCACTGATCACGCGGGATGATCATGCACTGATCACGTGGCTGATCATGCACTGATCACGTGGCTGATCATGCACTGATCACGTGGCTGATCATGCACTGATCACGTGGCTGATCATGCACTGATCACGTGGCTGATCATGCACTGATCACGCGACTGATCATGCACTGATCACGGCTGATCATGCACTGAACACGCTGACTGATCATGCACTGATCACGTGGCTGATCATGCACTGATCACGCGACTGATCATGCACTGATCACGTGGCTGATCATGCACTGATCACGTGCTGATCATGCACTGATCACGTGCTGATCATGCACTGATCACGTGACTGATCATGCACTGATCACGTGGCTGATCATGCACTGATCACGTGACTGATCATGCACTGATCACGTGGCTGATCATGCACTGATCACGTGACTGATCATGCACTGATCACGTGGCTGATCATGCACTGATCACGTGGCTGATCATGCACACTCAACGAGCTGATCATGCACTGATCACGCACTGATCATGCACTGATCACACTGATCATGCACTGATCACGCGCACTGATCACGCTGATCACGATCTGATCATGCACTGATCACGCAGCTGATCATGCACTGATCACGTGGCTGATCATGCACTGATCACGCAGATGAGATCATGCACTGATCACGCAGCTCAGATCATGCACTGATCACGGATGATCATGCACTGATCATCACGCAGCTGATCATGCACTGATCACGCAGATGATCATGCACTGATCACGCAGCTGATCATGCACTGATCACGCAGATGATCATGCACTGATCACGCACTGATCATGCATGCACTGATCACAGCTGATCATGCACTGATCACACCTGAATCACGCTGATCACAGCTGGCATGCACTGATCACGCACTGATCATGCAATGACTGATCACGCACCCATCACGATCACGTGACTGATCATGCACTGATCACGCTGGCTGATCATGCACTGATCACGTGGCTGATCATGCACTGATCACGTGGCTGATCATGCACTGATCACGTGACTGATCATGCACTGATCACGTGGCTGATCATGCACTGATCACGTGACTGATCATGCACTGATCACGTGGCTGATCATGCACTGATCACGTGGCTGATCATGCACTGATCACGTGGCTGATCATGCACTGATCACGCGGCTGATCATGCACTGATCACGGGGCTGATCATGCACTGATCACGTGGCTGATCATGCACTGATCACGTGGCTGGCTGATCATGCACTGATCACGCGGCTGATCATGCACTGATCACGAAGCTGATCATGCACTGATCACGTGGCTGATCATGCACTGATCACGTGGCTGATCATGCACTGATCACGTGGCTGATCATGCACTGATCACGCGGGCTGATCATGCACTGATCACGCGACTGATCATGCACTGATCACGTGGCTGATCATGCACTGATCACGTGGCTGATCATGCACTGATCACGGGCTGATCATGCACTGATCACGTGGCTGATCATGCACTGATCACGTGGCTGATCATGCACTGATCACGTGACTGATCATGCACACTGATCACGTGGCTGATCATGCACTGATCACGTGGCTGATCATGCACTGATCACGCGGCTGATCATGCACTGATCACGTGGCTGATCATGCACTGATCACGCGGACTGATCATGCACTGATCACGTGGCTGATCATGCACTGATCACGCGGCTGATCATGCACTGATCACGTGGCTGATCATGCACTGATCACGCTGCTGATCATGCACTGATCACGCGACTGATCATGCACTGATCACGCGGCTGATCATGCACTGATCACGCGACGATCACATGCACTGATCACGTGGCTGATCATGCACTGATCACGTGGCTGATCATGCACTGATCACGCGGCTGATCATGCACTGATCACGCGACTGATCATGCACTGATCACGTGGCTGATCATGCACTGATCACGGGGCTGATCATGCACTGATCACGTGGCTGATCATGCACTGATCACGCTGACTGATCATGCACTGATCACGTGGCTGATCATGCACTGATCACGGGCTGATCATGCACTGATCACGTGATCACGCACTGATCACGCGGGCTGATCATGCACTGATCACGCGGCTGATCATGCACTGATCACGTGGCTGATCATGCACTGATCACGCGCTGATCATGCACTGATCACGTGACTGATCATGCACTGATCACGTGATCTGATCATGCACTGATCACGTGGCTGATCATGCACTGATCACGCGCTGATCATGCACTGATCACGTGGCTGATCATGCACTGATCACGGCTGATCATGCACTGATCACGCGGCTGATCATGCACTGATCACGCGACTGATCATGCACTGATCACGTGGCTGATCATGCACTGATCACGTGGCTGATCATGCACTGATCACGCGGATCTGATCATGCACTGATCACGCGGCTGATCATGCACTGATCACGTGGCTGATCATGCACTGATCACGTGGCTGATCATGCACTGATCACGCGGCTGATCATGCACTGATCACGTGGGCTGATCATGCACTGATCACGTGGCTGATCATGCACTGATCACGCGGCTGATCATGCACTGATCACGTGGCTGATCATGCACTGATCACGCGGGCTGATCATGCACTGATCACGTGGCTGATCATGCACTGATCACGTGGCTGATCATGCACTGATCACGTGGCTGATCATGCACTGATCACGTGGCTGATCATGCACTGATCACGTGGCTGATCATGCACTGATCACGGACTGATCATGCACTGATCACGTGACTGATCATGCACTGATCACGTGGCTGATCATGCACTGATCACGCGGCTGATCATGCACTGATCACGTGGCTGATCATGCACTGATCACGGGGCTGATCATGCACTGATCACGTGGCTGATCATGCACTGATCACGTGGCTGATCATGCACTGATCACGTGACTGATCATGCACTGATCACGCGACTGATCTGATCATGCACTGATCACGCGGCTGATCATGCACTGATCACGTGGCTGATCATGCACTGATCACGTGGCTGATCATGCACTGATCACGCGGCTGATCATGCACTGATCACGCGACTGATCATGCACTGATCACGCGGCTGATCATGCACTGATCACGCGGCTGATCATGCACTGATCACGTGGCTGATCATGCACTGATCACGTGGCTGATCATGCACTGATCACGCTGATGATCATGCACTGATCACGCGGCTGATCATGCACTGATCACGCGGCTGATCATGCACTGATCACGTGGCTGATCATGCACTGATCACGTGGCTGATCATGCACTGATCACGCGACTGATCATGCACTGATCACGCGGCTGATCATGCACTGATCACGTGGCTGATCATGCACTGATCACGTGGCTGATCATGCACTGATCACGCGATGATCATGCACTGATCACGCGACTGATCATGCACTGATCACGTGGCTGATCATGCACTGATCACGCGGCTGATCATGCACTGATCACGTGACTGATCATGCACTGATCACGCGGCTGATCATGCACTGATCACGGGCTGATCATGCACTGATCACGCGACTGATCATGCACTGATCACGCGGCTGATCATGCACTGATCACGTGGCTGATCATGCACTGATCACGCGGCTGATCATGCACTGATCACGTGGCTGACATGCACTGATCACGGGCTGATCACACTGATCACGTGACTGATCATGCACTGATCACGCGGCTGATCATCACGCACTGATCACGCACTGATCACGCATCATGCACTGATCACGTGGCTGATCATGCACTGATCACGCGGGACTGATCATGCACTGATCACGTGGCTGATCATGCACTGATCACGTGACTGATCATGCACTGATCACGTGGCTGATCATGCACTGATCACGTGGCTGATCATGCACTGATCACGTGGCTGATCATGCACTGATCACGTGACTGATCATGCACTGATCACGTGGCTGATCATGCACTGATCACGCGGCTGATCATGCACTGATCACGCGGCTGATCATGCACTGATCACGTGGCTGATCATGCACTGATCACGTGGCTGATCATCACTGATCACGCGGCTGATCATGCACTGATCACGATCATCACACTGATCACGGAGCTGATCATGCACTGATCACGCGGACATCATGCACTGATCACGCGGCTGATCATGCACTGATCATCATGGCTGATCACGCGACTGATCACACTGATCACGCAGCTGATCATGCACTGATCACGTGGCTGATCATGCACACTGATCACGCAGATGATCATGCACTGATCACGCACTGATCATGCACTGATCACGTGATGATCATGCACTGATCACGTGGCTGATCATGCACACTGATCACGCAGATGATCATGCACTGATCACGCAGCTGATCATGCACTGATCACGTGACCTGATCATGCACTGATCACGCACTGATCATGCACTGATCACGCGGAGATCATGCACTGATCACGCGGCTGATCATGCACTGATCACACGGCTGATCATGCACTGATCACGCGGCTGATCATCATGCACTGATCACACGTGACTGATCATGCACTGATCACGTGGCTGATCATGCACTGATCACGTGACTGATCATGCACTGATCACGCGGCTGATCATGCACTGATCACGTGACTGATCATGCACTGATCACGTGGCTGATCATGCACTGATCACGTGACTGATCATGCACTGATCACGGCTGCTGATCATGCACTGATCACGGGCTGATCATGCACTGATCACGTGACTGATCATGCACTGATCACGTGGCTGATCATGCACTGATCACGCGGCTGATCATGCACTGATCACGTGGCTGATCATGCACTGATCACGTGGCTGATCATGCACTGATCACGTGGCTGATCATGCACTGATCACGTGGCTGATCATGCACTGATCACGTGGCTGATCATGCACTGATCACGCGGCTGATCATGCACTGATCACGCGGCTGATCATGCACTGATCACGTGGCTGATCATGCACTGATCACGTGGCTGATCATGCACTGATCACGCGGCTGATCATGCACTGATCACGTGGCTGATCATGCACTGATCACGGACTGATCATGCACTGATCACGTGGCTGATCATGCACACTGATCACGCGGCTGATCATGCACTGATCACGTGGCTGATCATGCACTGATCACGCGGCTGATCATGCACTGATCACGCGACTGATCATGCACTGATCACGTGGCTGATCATGCACTGATCACGGCTGATCATGCACTGATCACGCGGCTGATCATGCACTGATCACGTGGCTGATCATGCACTGATCACGGGCTGATCATGCACTGATCACGTGACTGATCATGCACTGATCACGCTGACTGATCATGCACTGATCACGTGGCTGATCATGCACTGATCACGTGGGCTGATCATGCACTGATCACGTGACTGATCATGCACTGATCACATGCACTGATCACGTGACTGATCATGCACTGATCACGCGGCTGATCATGCACTGATCACGAAGCTGATCATGCACTGATCACGTGACTGATCATGCACTGATCACGTGGCTGATCATGCACTGATCACGCGGCTGATCATGCACTGATCACGTGACTGATCATGCACTGATCACGAGACTGATCATGCACTGATCACGCGGCTGATCATGCACTGATCACGCGACTGATCATGCACTGATC
>NW_027219864.1:0-47981 GCF_027580195.1 Bos mutus | reverse complement strand
TGCAGTGATCACGCGGCTGGTCGCTCACTGATCACGTGTTTATCATACGGTGATCACGCGACTGAGAGGCGCTGATCACGTGACTGTGCCGCCAGTGATCACGTGGCTGAGCAGGCACTGATATCGTGACTGAGCATGCACTGATCATGTGCCGGGAGCCGGGAGGCATTCCACTCTGGACAAAGGTCATGAGGAAGGAGGCTCGCATACGCAAATGCGGATCGAGCCTCAGGAGTCCACCCGGATATTCTCGAGCATCTCCCCAAAAAAAACCAGAGTCTGCCTACTGTATTGCTTTGTGCTCACACTCTGATTTCACTGGGGCTGTCCCCACCACCATCTCGCCTCTGTCAAAGAGTTAACTTACAGCCCCAATTCATCAAGTTCCTTGTCATTCTTCCCTTTACCTTCCAGCTGAGTCTCCATCTGGAGCGCTGAACCCACCACGCTTACTAATTATGCCTGGGCTGCTAAGACCCACTGAGAAGGTGTCTAGGTGAGGCACCTTTCGCTATTCGAGAGGGCGCCATGCCTACGTAAGGTGCAAACTTTTGTCTTGAAGTTTGATTGGTCTTCCGCAAAACCAAGCTACTCAGTCTCTTTTCCACACCGAATTTTCCTACTGAGCCTCCTCATACTATTCTTCTTGACATCTCTGATTAGCATATAAATAGTCGCCTAGGCCATCTCTCCTTCGAATACCCTGGATCAGTTGGGGCTGGTCCCCGGCAGGTGGCGACCGAACAGGGACCTCAGGAGGCGATACTCAAAGAGCTGAGCAGACACGAACCACGCAATCAGCAGGCACAAGCATGGAGCTCAGCAGTGACGAATCATGCTGCTCAACTGGCACAATCAAGCACGTGACCAGGCAGGAATCACGCAGCTCAGCTGGCAATTGTCAGATGAGATGAGCCGACAGGAATCACGCAGCTCAGATGGCAATTGTCATGCAGATGAGCCAGCAGGAATCACGCAGCTCAGCAGGCCCTGATCACGTGACTCTGCAGGCACTGATCACGTGGCTGATCAAGTCCAGATCACGTGACTGAGCATGCACTGATCACGTGGCTATCATGCACACTGATGACGGACGCGCATGCACTGATGACGGGCTGGGCACTGATCACATGGCACTGATCACGGGCTGATCAGGCACACTGATCACGCACTTATCAGGCAATGATCAGTGACTGACAGGCGCTGATCATGGGACAGCACGCACTGATCACGGGCTATCATGCACTGATCACGACAGGCGCTGATCACGGGACGCATGCACTGATGACGCGCTGTTCACTGGATCACGATCACGCATGCACTGATGACGCATGTTCGGGCACTGATCACGTGATCAGGCAGTGATCAGTGACGACAGGCGCTGATCAGGGACTGTGCACGCACTGATCAGGTGGCTGATCAGAAACTGACCACCTGACTGCGCATGCAGTGATCACGCGGCTGGTCGCTCACTGATCACGTGTTTATCATACGGTGATCACGCGACTGAGAGGCGCTGATCACGTGACTGTGCCGCCAGTGATCACGCGGCTGAGCAGGCACTGATATCGTGACTGAGCATGCACTGATCATGTGCCGGGAGCCGGGAGGCATTCCACTCTGGACAAAGGTCATGAGGAAGGAGGCTCGCATACGCAAATGCGGATCGAGCCTCAGGAGTCCACCCGATATTCTCGAGCATCTCCCCAAAAAAAAAACAGAGTCTGCCTACTGTATTGCTTTGTGCTCACACTCTGATTTCACTGGGGCTGTCCCCACCACCATCTCGCTCTCTCTGTCAAAGAGTTAACTTACAGCTCCAATTCATCAAGTTCCTTGTCATTCTTCCCTTTACCTTCCAGCTGAGTCTCCATCTGGAGCGCGGAACCCACCACGCTTACTAATTATGCCTGGGCTGCTAAGACCCACTCGAGAAGGTGTCTAGGTGAGGCACCTTCGCTATTCGAGAGGGCGCCATGCCTACGTAAGTGGTGCAAACTTTTGTCTTGAAGTTTGATTGGTCTTCCGCAAAAACACCAAGCTACTCAGTCTCTTTTTTTCCACCGAATTTTCCTACTGAGCCTCTCATACTATTCTTCTTGACATCTCTGATTAGCATATAAATAGTCGCCTAGGCCATCTCTCCTTCGAATACCCTGGATCAGTTGGGGCTGGTCCCCGGCAGGTGGCGACCAACAGGGACCTCAGGAGGCGATACTCAAAGAGCTGAGCAGACACGAACCACGCAATCAGCAGGCAATAAGCATGGAGCTCAGCAGTGACGAATCATGCTGCTCAACTGGCACAATCAAGCACGTGACCAGGCAGGAATCACGCAGCTCAGCTGGCAATTGTCACAGATGAGCCGACAGGAATCACGCAGCTCAGATGGCAATTGTCATGCAGATGAGATGAGCCGCAGGAATCACGCAGCTCAGCAGGCCCTGATCACGTGACTCTGCAGGCACTGATCACGTGGCTGATCAAGTCCAGATCACGTGACTGAGCATGCACTGATCACGTGGCTATCATGCACTGATGACGGACTCGCGCATGCACTGATGACGCGGATCATGCACACTGATCACACTGGCTCATCATGCACTGATCACGCTGATTTATCAGGCAATGATCACGACTGACAGGCACGCTGATCATGATCACGGGACTGTGCACGCGCTGATCACGCACTGATGGGACTATCATGCACAGACTCACGCACGCTGACGCGCATGCACTGACGACGCTATCATGCACTGATCACGCGACGCGCATGCACTGATGACGGGCTGTTCGGGCACTGATCACGTGATTATCAGGCAGTGATCAGTGACCGACAGGCGCGATCATCAGGGACTGTGCACGCACTGATCAGGTGGCTGATCAGAACTGACCACCTGACTGCGCATGCAGTGATCACGCGGCTGGTCGCTCACTGATCACGCGGTTTATCATACGGTGATCACGCGACTGAGAGGCGCTGATCACGTGACTGTGCCGCCAGTGATCACGCGGGCTGAGCAGGCACTGATATCGTGACTGAGCATGCACTGATCATGTGCCGGGAGCCGGGAGGCATTCCACTCTGGACAAAGGTCATGAGGAAGGAGGCTCGCATACGCAAATGCGGATCGAGCCTCAGGAGTCCACCCGATATTCTCGAGCATCTCCCCAAAAAAAAACAGAGTCTGCCTACTGTATTGCTTTGTGCTCACCTCTGATTTCACTGGGGCTGTCCCCACCACCATCTCGCCTCTCTGTCAAAGAGAGTTAACAGCTCCAATTCATCAAGTTCCTTGTCATTCTTCCCTTTACCTTCCAGCTGAGTCTCCATCTGGAGCGCTGAACCCACCACGCTTACTAATTATGCCTGGGCTGCTAAGACCCACTGAGAAGGTGTCTAGGTGAGGCACCTTCGCTATTCGAGAGGGCGCCATGCCCAGTAAGGGTGCAAACTTTGTGTCTTGAAGTTTGATTGGTCTTCCGCAAAAACCAAGCTACTCAGCCCTTTTTCCACCCGAATTTTCCTACTGAGCCTCCTCATACTATTCTTCTTGACATCTCTGATTAGCATATAAATAGTCGCCAGGCCATCTCTCCTTCAATACCCTGGATCAGTTGGGGCTGGTCCCGCAGGTGGGTGGCACCAACAGGGACCTCAGGAGGCGATACTCAAAGAGCTGAGCAGACACGAACCACGCAATCAGCAGGCACAAGCATGGAGCTCAGCAGTGACGAATCATGCTGCTCAACTGGCACAATCAAGCACGTGACCAGGCAGGAATCACGCAGCTCAGCTGGCAATTGTCAAGCAGATGAGCCGACAGGAATCACGCAGCTCAGATGGCAATTGTCATGCAGATGAGCCGCAGGAATCACGCAGCTCAGCAGGCCCTGGCCCTCACGCAGCTCACAGGCCCTGATCACGTGGCACAGGCACTGATCACGTGGCTGATCAAGTCCAGATCACGTGACTGAGCATGCACTGATCACGTGGCTATCATGCACTGATGACGGACGCGCATGCACTGATGACGCGGCTGATCAGGCACTGATCACATGGCTCATCATGCACTGATCACGATTTTCAGGCAATGATCAGTGACTGACAGGCACACGACACGACAGACATCACGCGACTGGCGCACTGACACGGCTGATCACGATGACACGATCACGGCACTGATGACGCGATCACGCACACACGCACTGATCACGCGGCTGATCATGCACTGATCACGATGATCATGCACTGATGACGGGCTGTTCGGGCACTGATCACAGGTTTATCAGGCAGTGATCAGTGACTGACAGGCGCTGATCAGGGACTGTGCACGCACTGATCAGGTGGCTGATCAGAAACTGACCACCTGACCGCGCATGCAGTGATCACGCGGCTGGTCGCTCACTGATCACGTGTTTATCATACGGTGATCACGCGACTGAGAGGCGCTGATCACGCGACTGTGCCGCCAGTGATCACGCGGCTGTGATCACGCAGGAGCAGGCACTGATATCGTGACTGAGCATGCACTGATCATGTGCCGGGAGCCGGGAGGCATTCCACTCTGGACAAAGGTCATGAGGAAGGAGGCTCGCATACGCAAATGCGGATCGAGCCTCAGGAGTCCACCCGATATTCTCGAGCATCTCCCCAAAAAAAAGAGAGTCTGCCTACTGTATTGCTTTGTGCTCACACCTGATTTCA
This sequence comes from Bos mutus, assembly GCF_027580195.1. Lineage (NCBI taxonomy): Eukaryota > Metazoa > Chordata > Mammalia > Artiodactyla > Bovidae > Bos > Bos mutus. The sequence continues at coordinate 43,273 of NW_027219864.1, read as the reverse complement.
CTGGGGCTGTCCCCACCACCATCTCGCCTCTCTGTCAAAGAGTTAACTTACAGCTCCAATTCATCAAGTTCCTTGTCATTCTTCCCTTTACCTTCCAGCTGAGTCTCCATCTGGAGCGCTGAACCCACCACGCTTACTAATTATGCCTGGGCTGCTAAGACCCACTGAGAAGGTGTCTAGGTGAGGCACCTTCGCTATTCGAGAGGGCGCCATGCCTACGTAAAGTGGTGCAAACTTTTGTCTTGAAGTTTGATTGGTCTTCCCGCAAAACCAAGCTACTAGTCCTTTTTTCCCACCGAATTTTCCTACTGAGCCTCCTCATACTATTCTTCTTGACATCTCTGATTAGCATATAAATAGTCGCCAGGCCATCTCTCCTTCAATACCCTGGATCAGTTGGGGCTGGTCCCGCAGGTGGCGACCAACAGGGACCTCAGGAGGCGATACTCAAAGAGCTGAGCAGACACGAACCACGCAATCAGCAGGCACAAGCATGGAGCTCAGCAGTGACGAATCATGCTGCTCAACTGGCACAATCAAGCACGTGACCAGGCAGGAATCACGCAGCTCAGCTGGCAATTGTCACAGATGAGCCGAGCAGGAATCACGCCGAGGAATCACGCAGCTCAGATGGCAATTGTCATGCAGATGAGCCGCAGGAATCACGCAGCTCAGCAGGCCCTGATCACGTGACTCTGCAGGCACTGATCACGTGGCTGATCAAGTCCAGATCACGTGACTGAGCATGCACTGATCACGATCACTATCATGCACTGATGACGCGACTGATGACGTGACGCATGCACATGCATGACGGGCTGATCAGGCACTGATCACATGGCTCATCATGCACTGATCACGTGTTTATCAGGCAATGATCAGTGACTGACAGGCGCTGATCATGGGACTGTGCACGCACTGATCACGCGGGCTATCATGCACTGATCACGCGATCACGCATGCACTGATGACGACGGATCACGTTCGGGCACTGATCACGGGGCACTGATCACGCGTTTATCAGGCAGTGATCAGTGACCGACAGGCGCTGATCAGGGACTGTGCACGCACAGATCAGGTGGCTGATCAGGAACTGACCACCTGACTGCGCATGCAGTGATCACGCGGCTGGTCGCTCACTGATCACGTGTTTATCATACGGTGATCACGCGACTGAGAGGCGCTGATCACGCGACTGTGCCGCCAGTGATCACGATCACGGCTGAGCAGGCACTGATATCGTGACTGAGCATGCACTGATCATGCCGGGGGCCGGGGGGGGCATTCCACTCTGGACAAAGGTCATGAGGAAGGAGGCTCGCATACGCAAATGCGGATCGAGCCTCAGGAGTCCACCCGATATTCTCGAGCATCTCCCCAAAAAAAAAAAGTAGAGTCTGCCTACTGTATTGCTTTGTGCTCACCACCTCTGATTTCACTGGGGCTGTCCCCACCACCATCTCGCCTCTGTGTCAAAGAGTTAACTTACAGCTCCAATTCATCAAGTTCCTTGTCATTCTTCCCTTTACCTTCCAGCTGAGTCTCCATCTGGAGCGCTGAAACCCACCACGCTTACTAATTATGCCTGGGCTGCTAAGACCCACTGAGAAGGTGTCTAGGTGAGGCACCTTCGCTATTCGAGAGGGCGCCGCCTGCGCCCACGTAAGTGGTGCAAACTTTTGTCTTGAAGTTTGATTGGTCTTCCGCAAAAACCAAGCTACTCAGTCTCTTTTTCCACCGAATTTTCCTACTGAGCCTCCTCATACTATTCTTCTTGACATCTCTGATTAGCATATAAATAGTCGCCAGGCCATCTCTCCTTCAATACCCTGGATCAGTTGGGGGGGCTGGTCCCGCAGGTGGCGACCGAACAGGGACCTCAGGAGGCGATACTACAAAGAGCTGAGCAGACACGAACCACGCAATCAGCAGGCACAAGCATGGAGCTCAGCAGTGACGAATCATGCTGCTCAACTGGCACAATCAAGCACGTGACCAGGCAGGAATCACGCAGCTCAGCTGGCAATTGTCACAGATGAGCCGACAGGAATCACGCAGCTCAGATGGCAATTGTCATGCAGATGAGCCGCAGGAATCACGCAGCTCAGCAGGCCCTGATCACGCACTCTGCAGGCACTGATCACGTGGCTGATCAGGCAGATCACGTGACTGAGGCACTGATCACGCACTGATCACGTGGCACTGATGACACGGACGATGCACGATGACGCTGACTGATGACATCACATGGCACTGACGTGACACATGCACTGATGACGCATGACTGATCACACGGCATCATCACTGATCACATGGCTCATCATGCACTGATCACGTGTTTATCAGGCAATGATCAAATGATCAGTGACAGGCGCTGATCATGGGACTGTGCACGCGCACTGATCACGTGGCTATCATGCACTGATCACGCACTGACACATGCACACGTTTACACGACGACGGGCTGTTGTTCGGGCACTGATCACGGTTTATCAGGCAGTGATCAGTGACAGACAGGCGCTGATCAGGGACTGACAGGCGCACAGGGACTGTGCACGCACGATCAGGTGGCTGATCAGAAACTGACCACCTGACCGCGCATGCAGTGATCACGCGGCTGGTCGCTCACTGATCACGTGTTTATCATACGGTGATCACGTGATCACGCGAGAGGCGCGCTGATCACGCGACTGTGCCGCCAGTGATCACGCGGCTGAGCAGGCACTGATATCGTGACTGAGCATGCACTGATCATGTGCCGGGCCGGCCGGGAGGCATTCCACTCTGGACAAAGGTCATGAGGAAGGAGGCTCGCATACGCAAATGCGGATCGAGCCTCAGGAGTCCACCCGATATTCTCGAGCATCTCCCCAAAAAAAAACCAGAGTCTGCCTACTGTATTGCTTTGTGCTCACACCTCTGATTTCACTGGGGCTGTCCCCACCACCATCTCGCCTCTCTGTCAAAGAGTTAACTTACAGCCCCAATTCATCAAGTTCCTTGTCATTCTTCCCTTTACCTTCCAGCTGAGTCTCCATCTGGAGCGAAACCCACCACGCTTACTAATTATGCCTGGGCTGCTAAGACCCACTGAGAAGGTGTGTCTAGGTGAGGCACCTTCGCTATTCGAGAGGGCGCCATGCCTACGTAGTGGTGCAAACTTTTGTCTTGAAGTTTGATTGGTCTTCCGCAAAAACCAAGCTACTCAGTCCTTTTTCTCCACCGAATTTTTTCCTACTGAGCCTCCTCATACTATTCTTCTTGACATCTCTGATTAGCATATAAATAGTCGCCAGGCCATCTCTCCTTCAATACCCTGGATCAGTTGGGGCTGGTCCCGCAGGTGGCGACCAACAGGGGGACTCAGGAGGCGATACTACTCAAAGAGCTGAGCAGACACGAACCACGCAATCAGCAGGCACAAGCATGGAGCTCAGCAGTGACGAATCATGCTGCTCAACTGGCACAATCAAGCACGTGACCAGGCAGGAATCACGCAGCTCAGCTGGCAATTGTCACAGATGAGCCGACAGGAATCACGCAGCTCAGATGGCAATTGTCATGCAGATGAGCCGCAGGAATCACGCAGCTCAGCAGGCCCTGATCACGCAGATGCAGGCACTGATCACGTGGCTGATCAGGCCCAGATCACGTGACTGAGCATGCACTGATCACGTGGCTGATCATGCACTGATGACGTGACTGATGACGATCACGCACTGATGACGGGCATCATGCACACTGATCACGGATCACGCATCACATGCACTGCATCACTGATCACGTGGCTATCAGGCACTGATCAGTGACTGACAGGCAATGATCATGGGACAGGCGCACGATCATGGACTGACACGCACACGCTGATCATCATGCACTGATCACGCGCACTGATCGCGCATGCACTGATGACGGGCTGTTCGGGCACTGATCACGGTTTATCAGGCAGTGATCAGTGACAGTGACGACAGGCGCTGATCAGGGACTGTGCACGCACACGATCAGGTGGCTGATCAGAACTGACCACCTGACTGCGCATGCAGTGATCACGCGGCTGGTCGCTCACTGATCACGTGTTTATCATACGGTGATCACGCGACTGAGAGGCGCTGATCACGCGACACGTGCCGCCAGTGATCACGCGATGAGCAGGCACTGATATCGCGACTGAGCATGCACTGATCATGTGCCGGGAGCCGGGAGGCATTCCACTCTGGACAAAGGTCATGAGGAAGGAGGCTCGCATAAAGCAAATGCGGGATCGAGCCTCAGGAGTCCACCCGGATATTCCCGGATATTCTCGCTCCCCAAAAAAAAAAAAGAGTCTGCCTACTGTATTGCTTTGTGCTCACCTCTGATTTCACTGGGGGCTGTCCCCCACCACCATCTCGCTCTCTCTGTCAAAGAGTTAACTTACAGCTCCAATTCATCAAGTTCCTTGTCATTCTTCCCTTTACCTTCCAGCTGAGTCTCCATCTGGAGCGCGGAACCCACCACGCTTACTAATTATGCCTGGGCTGGGCTAAGACCCACTGAGAAGGTGTCTAGGTGAGGCACCTTCGCTATTCGAGAGGGCGCCATGCCCCGTACGGTGGGTGCAAACTTTGTCTTGAAGTTTGATTGGTCTTCCGCAAAAAAACCAAGCTACTCAGTCTCTTTTCTCCACCGAATTTTCCTACTGAGCCTCTCTCATACTATTCTTCTTGACATCTCTGATTAGCATATAAATAGTCGCCAGGCCATCTCTCCTTCAATACCCTGGATCAGTTGGGGCTGGTCCCCCCGCAGGTGGCGACCAACAGGGACCTCAGGAGGCGATACTCAAAGAGCTGAGCAGACACGAACCACGCAATCAGCAGGCACAAGCATGGAGCTCAGCAGTGACGAATCATGCTGCTCAACTGGCACAATCAAGCACGTGACCAGGCAGGAATCACGCAGCTCAGCTGGCAATTGTCAAGCAGATGAGCCGACAGGAATCACGCAGCTCAGATGGCAATTGTCATGCAGATGAGCCGCAGGAATCACGCAGCTCAGCAGGCCCTGATCACGTGACTCCGCAGGACTCACAGATCACGATCACGTGGCTGATCAGGCACCAGATCACGTGACTGAGCATGCACTGATCACGATGGCTGATCACGTGGCTGCACTGATGACGACTGACGCACGCATGCACTGATGACGGGCTGATCAGGCACTGATCACATGGCTGATGCACTGATCACGTGATCAGGCACTGACTGACACAGGCACTGATCACGACTGATCACTGATCAGGCACTGATCACACACGATCACATGGCACTGATCAGGCACACGTGATCACGCACAATGATCAGGCGACACGCGCTGATCATGGGACTGTCACGCACTGATCACGACTGCGCATGCACACGATCACGACGCGCATGCACTGATGACGGGCTGTTCGGCACTGATCACGCGTTTTATCAGGCAGTGATCAGTGACCGACAGGCGCTGATCAGGGACTGTGCACGCACTGATCAGGTGGCTGATCAGAACTGACCACCTGACTGCGCATGCAGTGATCACGCGGCTGGTCGCTCACTGATCACGCGTTTTATCATACGGTGATCACGCGACTGAGAGGCGCTGATCACGTGACTGTGCCGCCAGTGATCACGCGGCTGAGCAGGCACTGATATCGCTGACTGAGCATGCACTGATCATGTGCCGGGAGCCGGGAGGCATTCCACTCTGGACAAAGGTCATGAGGAAGGAGGCTCGCATACGCAAATGCGGATCGAGCCTCAGGAGTCCACCCGATATTCTCGAGCATCTCCCCAAAAAAAAAGAGTCTGCCTACTGTATTGCTTTGTGCTCACACTCTGATTTCACTGGGGCTGTCCCCACCACCATCTCGCCTCTCTGTCAAAGAGTTAACTTACAGCTCCAATTCATCAAGTTCCTTGTCATCTTCCCTTTAACTTCCAGCTGAGTCTCCATCTGGAGCGCTGAACCCACCACGCTTACTAATTATGCCTGGGCTGCTAAGACCCACTGAGAAGGTGTCTAGGTGAGGCACCTTCGCTATTCGAGAGGGCGCCATGCCTACGTAAGTGGTGCAAAAACTTTTGTCTTGAAGTTTGATTGGTCTTCCGCAAAAACCAAGCTACTCAGTCTCTTTTCCACCGAATTTTCCTACTGAGCCTCTCTCATACTATTCTTCTTGACATCTCTGATTAGCATATAAATAGTCGCCAGGCCATCTCTCCTTCAATACCCTGGATCAGTTGGGGCTGGTCCCGCAGGTGGCGACCAACAGGGACCTCAGGAGGCGATACTCAAAGAGCTGAGCAGACACGAACCACGCAATCAGCAGGCACAAGCATGGAGCTCAGCAGTGACGAATCATGCTGCTCAACTGGCACAATCAAGCACGTGACCAGGCAGGAATCACGCAGCTCAGCTGGCAATTGTCACAGATGAGATGAGCCGAGAGCAGGAATCACGCAGCTCAGAGTCATGCAGATGAGCCGAGGAATCACGCAGCTCAGAGGCCACGATCAGCAGACTCACGCAGGCACAGCAGGCCCTGATCACGCAGCACGATCACGGCACGATCACGTGGCTGAGGCACTGACACTGATCACGTGACGCTGATGACAGATCACGCACGCAGATGACGCACTGATCACGCACGCACTGATGACGACGGGCTGACACATGCACTGATCACGCACTGATGGCTGATCATGCACTGATCACGGCACACGATCACGCGGCTGATCATGCACTGATCACGTGATCAGATCAGTGACACAGGCGCTGATCATGGGACTGTGCACGACACTGATCACGCGGCTGGGACACGCACTGATCACGCGCACTGATCACGCATGCACTGACTGACGCACTGTTCGGGCACTGATCACGCGTTTATCAGGCAGGCAGATCAGTGACCGACAGGCGCTGATCAGGGGACTGTGCACGCACTGATCAGGTGGCTGATCAGAAACTGACCACCTGACCGCGCATGCAGTGATCACGCACGGCTGGTCGCTCACTGATCACGTGTTTATCATACGGTGATCACGCACGACTGAGAGGCGCTGATCACGCGACTGTGCCGCCAGTGATCACGCGGCTGAGCAGGCACTGATATCGCGGACTGAGCATGCACTGATCATGTGCCGGGCCGGGAGGCATTCCACTCTGGACAAAGGTCATGAGGAAGGAGGCTCGCATACGCAAATGCGGATCGAGCCTCAGGAGTCCACCCGGATATTCTCGAGCATCTCCCCAAAAAAAAAGAGTCTGCCTACTGTATTGCTTTGTGCTCACACCTCTGATTTCACTGGGGCTGTCCCCACCACCATCTCGCCTCTCTGTCAAAGAGTTAACTTACAGCTCCAATTCATCAAGTTCCTTGTCATTCTTCCCTTTACCTTCCAGCTGAGTCTCCATCTGGAGCGCTGAACCCACCACGCTTACTAATTATGCCTGGGCTGCTAAGACCCACTGAGAAGGTGTCTAGGTGAGGCACCTTCGCTATTCGAGAGGGCGCCATGCCCACGTAAGTGGTGCAAACTTTTGTCTTGAAGTTTGATTGGTCTTCCGCAAAACCAAGCTACTCAGTCCTTTTCTCCACCGAATTTTCCTACTGAGCCTCTCATACTATTCTTCTTGACATCTCTGATTAGCATATAAATAGTCGCCAGGCCATCTCTCCTTCCTTCAATACCTGGATCAGTTGGGGCTGGTCCCGCAGGTGGCGCACCAACAGGGACCTCAGGAGGCGATACTCAAAGAGCTGAGCAGACACGAACCACGCAATCAGCAGGCACAAGCATGGAGCTCAGCAGTGACGAATCATGCTGCTCAACTGGCACAATCAAGCACGTGACCAGGCAGGAATCACGCAGCTCAGCTGGCAATTGTCACAGAGATGAGCCGACAGGAATCACGCAGCTCAGATGGCAATTGTCATGCAGATGAGCCGCAGGAATCACGCAGCTCAGCAGGCCCTGATCACGTGACTCACGCAGGCACAGGCACTGATCACGTGGCTGATCACGTGGCAGATCACGCACTGATCACGAGATCATGCACTGATCACGTGATGACGCACACACTGACGCACTGCACATGATGACTGACGACGCACTGATGATGATGATGACATCACATGGGCTGATCATGCACTGATCACGCACAGGCATCATCAGGCAATGATCAGACATCAGGCACTGATGACGCGCTGATCACGGCTGATTGCAGGCGACAGGACTCACAGGCGCTGATCATGGGACTGTGCACGCACTGATCACGCGGCTATCACGCACTGATCACGATCACGCATGCACTGATGACGGGGCTGTTCGGGCACTGATCACGCACTGATCACGCATCAGGCAGCAGATCAGTGACTGACAGGCGCTGATCATCAGGGGACTGTGCACGCACTGATCAGGTGGCTGATCAGAACTGACCACCTGACTGCGCATGCAGTGATCACGCACGCTGGTCGCTCACTGATCACGTGTTTATCATACGGTGATCACGCGACTGAGAGGCGCTGATCACGCGACTGTGCCGCCAGTGATCACGCGGCTGAGCAGGCACTGATATCGCGACTGAGCATGCACTGCACATGTGATCATGTGCCGGGAGCCGGGAGGCATTCCACTCTGGACAAAGGTCATGAGGAAGGAGGCTCGCATACGCAAATGCGGATCGAGCCTCAGGAGTCCACCCGATATTCTCGAGCATCTCCCCAAAAAAAACAGAGTCTGCCTACTGTATTGCTTTGTGCTCACCTCTGATTTCACTGGGGCTGTCCCCACCACCATCATCGCCTCTCTGTCAAAGAGTTAACTTACAGCTCCAATTCATCAAGTTCCTTGTCATTCTTCCCTTTACTTTCCAGCTGAGTCCCATCTGGCGCGAACCCACCACGCTTACTAATTATGCCTGGGCTGCTAAGACCCACTCACTGAAGGTGTCTAGGTGAGGCACCTTCGCTATTCGAGAGGGGGCCATGCGCCACGTACGTAGTGGTGCAAACTTTTGTCTTGAAGTTTGATTGGTCTTCCGCAAAAACCAAGCTACTCAGTCTTTTTCCACCGAATTTTCCTACTGAGCCTCCTCATACTATTCTTCTTGACATCTCTGATTAGCATATAAATAGTCGCCAGGCCATCTCTCCTTCAAATACCTGGATCAGTTGGGGCTGGTCCCGCAGGTGGCGACCAAACAGGGACCTCAGGAGGCGATACTCAAAGAGCTGAGCAGACACGAACCACGCAATCAGCAGGCACAAGCATGGAGCTCAGCAGTGACGAATCATGCTGCTCAACTGGCACAATCAAGCACGTGACCAGGCAGGAATCACGCAGCTCAGCTGGCAATTGTCAGCTGGCAGATGAGCCGACAGGAATCACGCAGCTCAGATGGCAATTGTCATGCAGATGAGCCGGCAGGAATCACGCAGCTCAGCAGGCCCTGATCACGTGACTCTGCAGGCACTGATCACGTGGCTGATCAAGTCCAGATCACGTGACTGAGCATGCACTGATCACGTGGCTGATCATGCACACGACTGACGATGACGATGACACGCGATGACTGATGACGATGATGACGATGACGCTGATCAGGCACTGATCACATGGCTCATCATGCACTGATCACGTGTTTATCAGGCAATGATCAGTGACTGACAGGCGCTGATCATGGGACAGATGCACGCACTGATCACGCGACTGATCATGCACTGATCACGCACTGATCGCGGCATGCACTGATGACGCACGATGACGCGCTGTTCGGGCACTGATCACGTGTTTATCAGGCAGTGATCAGTGACTGACAGGCGCTGATCAGGGGACTGTGCACGCACTGATCAGGTGGCTGATCAGGAACTGACCACCTGACTGCGCATGCAGTGATCACGTGGCTGGTCGTTCACTGATCACGTGTTTATCATACGGTGATCACGCGGACTGAGAGGCGCTGATCACGACTGATCACAGTGATCACGATGGCTGAGCAGGCACTGATATCGCGACTGAGCATGCACTGATCAGAGGCGCATCACAGACATGCACATGATCACGTGCAGGCACTGACTGAGCATGCACTGATCGGGAGCCGAGCCGGGGCATTCCACTCTGGACAAAGGTCATGAGGAAGGAGGCTCGCATACGCAAATGCGGATCGAGCCTCAGGAGTCCACCCGGATATTCTCGAGCATCTCCCCAAAAAAAAAAACAGAGTCTGCCTACTGTATTGCTTTGTGCTCACCTCTGATTTCACTGGGGGCTGTCCCCCACCACCATCTCGCTCTCTCTGTCAAAGAGTTAACTTACAGCTCCAATTCATCAAGTTCCTTGTCATTCTTCCCTTTAACTTCCAGCTGAGTCTCCATCTGGAGCGCGGAACCCACCACGCTTACTAATTATGCCTGGAATAAGCTAAGACCCACTGAGAAGGTGTCTCTAGGTGAGGCACCTTCGCTATTCGAGAGGGCGCCATGCCTACGTAAGTGGTGCAAACTTTGTGTCTTGAAGTTTGATTGGTCTTCCGCAAAACCAAGCTACTACAGTCTCTTTTTCCACCGAATTTTCCTACTGAGCCTCCTCATACTATTCTTCTTGACATCTCTGATTAGCATATAAATAGTCGCCAGGCCATCTCTCCTCCTTCTTCACCCTGGATCAGTTGGGGCTGGTCCCCGCAGGTGGCGACCGAACAGGGACCTCAGGAGGCGCGGCACAAAGAGCTGAGCAGACACGAACCACGCAATCAGCAGGCACAAGCATGGAGCTCAGCAGTGACGAATCATGCTGCTCAACTGGCACAATCAAGCACGTGACCAGGCAGGAATCACGCAGCTCAGCTGGCAATTGTCACAGATGAGCCGACAGGAATCACGCAGCTCAGATGGCAATTGTCATGCAGATGAGATGAGCCGGCAGGAATCACGCAGCTCAGCAGGCCCTGATCACGATCACGACTGCAGGCACTGATCACGTGCACGCACTGATCACGTGGCTGATCACGTGACAGATCACGGACATGCACTGATCACGTGATCACGCACTGATCACGCGCACTGATGACGCACGCTGATCACATGCACTGATGACGGACTGATGCTGATCACGGCACTGATCACGGGCTCACATGGCACATCACGCACACTGATCACGTGTTTGATCAGGCAATGATCAGTGACTGACAGGCGCTGATCATGGGACTGTGCACGCACTGATCACGTGGCTATCATGCACTGATCACGCGATCATGCGCATGCACTGATGACGCGGCTGTTCGGGCACGATCACGGTTTATCAGGCAGTGATCAGTGACCGACTGACAGGCGCTGATCAGGGGACTGCACGCACACGCACTGATCAGGTGGCTGATCAGAACTGACCACCTGACTGCGCATGCAGTGATCACGCGGCTGGTCGCTCACTGATCACGTGTTTATCATACGGTGATCACGCGACTGAGAGGCGCTGATCACGCGACTGTGCCGCCAGTGATCACGCACTGAGCAGGCACTGATATCGTGACTGAGCATGCACTGATCATGTGCCGGGAGCCGGGGAGGCATTCCACTCTGGACAAAGGTCATGAGGAAGGAGGCTCGGCATACGCAAATGCGGGATCGAGCCTCAGGAGTCCACCCGGATATTCTCGAGCATCTCCCCAAAAAAAAAAAAGAGTCTGCCTACTGTATTGCTTTGTGCTCACACTCTGATTTCACTGGGGGCTGTCCCCCACCACCATCTCGCTCTCTCTGTCAAAGAGTTAACTTACAGCTCCAATTCATCAAGTTCCTTGTCATTCTTCCCTTTAACTTCCAGCTGAGTCTCCATCTGGAGCGCGGAACCCACCACGCTTACTAATTATGCCTGGGCTGCTAAGACCCACTGAGAAGGTGTCTAGGTGAGGCACCTTCGCTATTCGAGAGGGCGCCATGCCTACACGTATGGGTGCAAACTTTTGTCTTGAAGTTTGATTGGTCTTCCGCATAAACCAAGCTACTCAGTCCCTTTTCTCCACCGAATTTTCGTACTGAGCTCTCCTCATACTATTCTTCTTGACATCTCTGATTAGCATATAAATAGTCGCCAGGCCATCTCTCCTTCGAATACCCTGGATCAGTTGGGGCTGGTCCCCGGCAGGTGGCGACCGAACAGGGACCTCAGGAGGCGATACTCAAAGAGCTGAGCAGACACGAACCACGCAATCAGCAGGCACATCAATCATGGAGCTCAGCAGTGACGAATCATGCTGCTCAACTGGCACAATCAAGCACGTGACCAGGCAGGAATCACGCAGCTCAGCTGGCAAATTGTCAAGCAGATGAGCCGACAGGAATCACGCAGCTCAGATGGCAAGTGTCATGCAGATGAGCCGGCAGGAATCACGCAGCTCAGCAGGCCCTGATCACGTGACTCTGCAGGCACTGATCACGTGGCTGATCAAGTCCAGATCACGTGACTGAGCATGCACTGATCACGTGGCTATCATGCACTGATGACGGACTGATGCATGCACTGATGACGCACTGATCAGGCACTGATCACATGGCTGATCATGCACTGATCACGCACTGGCACTGATCAGGACTGACAGGCGCTGATCATGGGACTGATCACGCACTCACGCGGGCATCATGCACTGATCACGCGACTCAGGCGCACTGCACTGACACTGGACGCTGACACGCGGCTGTCATCGGGCACTGATCACGCATGACTGACGGCACTGATCACGGCACTGATCACGCGGGCTCATGACACGTGACGATGCACTGATGACGGGGCTGTTCGGGCACTGATCACGGGGATCAGGCAGTGATCAGTGACCGACAGGCGCTGATCAGGGGACTGTGCACGCACTGATCAGGTGGCTGATCAGAACTGACCACCTGACCGCGCATGCAGTGATCACGCGGCTGGCTGGTCGCTCACTGATCACGTGTTTATCATACGGTGATCACGCGACTGAGAGGCGCGCTGATCACGCGACTGTGCCGCCAGTGATCACGCACGGCTGAGCAGGCACTGATATCGGACTGAGCATGCACTGATCATGTGCCGGGAGCCGGGAGGCATTCCACTCTGGACAAAGGTCATGAGGAAGGAGGCTCGCATACGCAAATGCGGATCGAGCCTCAGGAGTCCACCCGATATTCTCGAGCATCTCCCCCCAAAAAAGAGTCTGCCTACTGTATTGCTTTGTGCTCACACCTCTGATTTCACTGGGGGGGCTGTCCCCACCACCATCTCGCCTCTCTGTCAAAGAGTTAACTTACAGCCCCAATTCATCAAGTTCCTTGTCATTCTTCCCTTTACCTTCCAGCTGAGTCTCCATCTGGAGCGCTGAACCCACCACGCTTACTAATTATGCCTGGGCTGCTAAGACCCACTGAGAAGGTGTCTAGGTGAGGCACCTTTCGCTATTCGAGAGGGCGCCATGCCTACGTAAGTGGTGCAAACTTTTGTCTTGAAGTTTGATTGGTCTTCCGCAAAAACCAAGCTACTCAGTCTCTTTTTCCACCGAATTTTCCTACTGAGCCTCTCTCATACTATTCTTCTTGACATCTCTGATTAGCATATAAATAGTCGCCAGGCCATCTCTCCTTCAATACCCTGGATCAGTTGGGGCTGGTCCTGGTCCAGGTGGCGACCGAACAGGGACCTCAGGAGGCGATACTCAAAGAGCTGAGCAGACACGAACCACGCAATCAGCAGGCACAAGCATGGAGCTCAGCAGTGACGAATCATGCTGCTCAACTGGCACAATCAAGCACGTGACCAGGCAGGAATCACGCAGCTCAGCTGGCAATTGTCAAGCAGATGAGCCGACAGGAATCACGCAGCTCAGATGGCAATTGTCATGCAGATGAGCCGCAGGAATCACGCAGCTCAGCAGGCCCTGATCACGTGACACGCAGCAGGCACTGATCACTGATCAAGTCCAGATCACGTGACTGAGCATGCACTGATCACGCACTATCATGCACTGATGACGACTGACATGCACTGATGACGGGGCTGATCAGCACTGATCACATGGCTGATCACATGCACTGATCACGCATGGCACAGGCAATGATCAGTGACGCGATCAGCACGGACTGACAGGCACTGATCATGGGACAGGCGCACGCACTGATCACGCGGCTATCACGCACACACGATCACGCGACTGCGCATGCACTGATGACGGGCTGTTCGGGCACTGATCACGCATTTATCAGGCAGTGATCAGTGACTGACAGGCGCAGGATCAGGGACAGGGACTGCACGCACAGGCGATCAGGTGGCAGGTGGCTGATCAGAACTGACCACCTGATCAGCGCATGCAGTGATCACGCGGGCTGGTCGCTCACTGATCACGTGTTTATCATACGGTGATCACGCGACTGAGAGGCGCTGATCACGCGACTGTGCCGCCAGTGATCACGCGGCTGAGCAGGCACTGATATCGCGACTGAGCATGCACTGATCATGTGCCGAGCCGGGGGAGGCATTCCACTCTGGACAAAGGTCATGAGGAAGGAGGCTCGCATACGCAAATGCGGATCGAGCCTCAGGAGTCCACCCGGATATTCTCGAGCATCTCCCCAAAAAAAAGAGAGTCTGCCTACTGTATTGCTTTGTGCTCTCACCTCTGATTTCACTGGGGCTGTCCCCACCACCATCTCGCCTCTCTGTCAAAGAGAGTTAACTTACAGCTCCAATTCATCAAGTTCCTTGTCATTCTTCCCTTTAACTTCCAGCTGAGTCTCCATCTGGAGCGCTGAACCCACCACGCTACTAATTATGCCTGGGCTGCTAAGACCCACTGAGAAGGTGTGTCTAGGTGAGGCACCTTCGCTATTCGAGAGGGCGCCCATGCCTACGTAAGGGTGCAAACTTTTGTCTTGAAGTTTGATTGGTCTTCCGCAAAACCAAGCTACTCAGCCCTTTTCTCCACCGAATTTTCCTACTGAGCCTCCTCATACTATTCTTCTTGACATCTCTGATTAGCATATAAATAGTCGCCAGGCCATCTCTCCTTCAATACCCTGGATCAGTTGGGGCTGGTCCCGCAGGTGGTGGCACAACAGGGACCTCAGGAGGCGATACTCAAAGAGCTGAGCAGACACGAACCACGCAATCAGCAGGCACAAGCATGGAGCTCAGCAGTGACGAATCATGCTGCTCAACTGGCACAATCAAGCACGTGACCAGGCAGGAATCACGCAGCTCAGCTGGCAATTGTCAAGCAGATGAGCCGACAGGAATCACGCAGCTCAGATGGCAATTGTCATGCAGATGAGCCGGCAGGAATCACGCAGCTCAGCAGGCCCTGATCACGTGACTCTGCAGGCACACTGACTGATCACGTGGCTGATCAAGTCCAGATCACGTGAGATGACGTGACTGAGCACTGATCACGTGATCACGATCACGCACTGATCATGCACTGATGACGGATCACGCGCATGCACATGATGACGGGCTGATCAGGCACTGATCACATGGCACGCATCATGCACATCACGCACTGATCATCACGCAACTGATCACGTGACAATGATCAGTGACTGACAGGCGCTGACTGATGCACTGACACGGTGCACGCACACGATCACGCGGCTACATCATGCACTGATCACGCACGACTCACGCGCATGCACATGACGGGCTGTTCGGGCACTGATCACGGGACGCGGCTCAGGCAGTGATCAGGCAGTGACAGTGACTGACAGGCGCTGATCAGGGACTGACTGCGCACTGATCAGGTGGCTGATCAGAACTGACCACCTGACCGCGCATGCAGTGATCACGCGGCTGGTCGCTCACTGATCACGTGTTTATCATACGGTGATCACGTGACTGAGAGGCGCTGATCACGCGACTGTGCCGCCAGTGATCACGCGGCTGAGCAGGCACTGATATCGTGACTGAGCATGCACTGATGATCATGCCGGGAGCCGGGAGGCATTCCACTCTGGACAAAGGTCATGAGGAAGGAGGCTCGCATACGCAAATGCGGATCGAGCCTCAGGAGTCCACCCGATATTCTCGAGCATCTCCCCAAAAAAAAGAGTCTGCCTACTGTATTGCTTTGTGCTCACACCTGATTTCACTGGGGCTGTCCCCACCACCATCTCGCCTCTCTGTCAAAGAGTTAACTTACAGCTCCAATTCATCAAGTTCCTTGTCATTCTTCCCTTTAACTTCCAGCTGAGTCTCCATCTGGAGCGCTGAACCCACCACGCTTACTAATTATGCCTGGGCTGCTAAGACCCACTGAGAAGGTGTCTAGGTGAGGCACCTTCGCTATTCGAGAGGGCGCCATGCCCACGTACGTGGTGCAAACTTCTTGTCTTGAAAGTTTGATTGGTCTTCCGCAAAAACCAAGCTACTCAGCCCTTTTCTCCACCGAATTTTCCTACTGAGCCTCCTCATACTATTCTTCTTGACATCTCTGATTAGCATATAAATAGTCGCCAGGCCATCTCTCCTTCAATACCCTGGATCAGTTGGGGCTGGTCCCGCAGGTGGCGACCAACAGGGACCTCAGGAGGCGATACTCAAAGAGCTGAGCAGACACGAACCACGCAATCAGCAGGCAGGCAGGCATGGAGCTCAGCAGTGACGAATCATGCTGCTCAACTGGCACAATCAAGCACGTGACCAGGCAGGAATCACGCAGCTCAGCTGGCAATTGTCAAGATGAGCCGACAGGAATCACGCAGCTCAGATGGCAATTGTCATGCAGATGAGCCGGCAGGAATCACGCAGCTCAGCAGGCCCTGATCACGCACTCACAGGCACTGATCACGCAGCTGATCACGTCACAGATCACGCAGGCTGATCACGCACAGGCTCACGCGGTCCAGATCACGTGATCACGAGCACGTGATCACGCGACTGATCACGTGACTGACACGCACTGACACGCACTGATCACGCACACACTGATGACGGACTGCGCACTGCACGCATGACACGGCATCAGGCACTGATCACATGGCACATCATCATGCACACGATCACGTGTTTCATCAGGCACACGTGGCATGATCAGGCGACTGACAGGCGCTGATCATGGGACTGTGCACGCGCTGATCATGGACTGATCGCGCACTGATCACGCGGCTATCATGCACTGATCACGTGACTGGGCATGCACTGATGACGTGGCTGTTCGGGCACTGATCACGTGTTTATCAGGCAGTGATCAGTGACTGACAGGCGCTGACCAGGGGACTGTGCACGCACTGATCAGGTGGCTGATCAGAAACTGACCACCTGACCGCGCATGCAGTGATCACGTGGCTGGTCGTTCACTGATCACGTGTTTGTCATACGGTGCTCACGTGACTGAGAGGCGTTGATCACGTGACTGTGCCGTCAGTGATCACGTGGCTGAGCAGGCACTGATATCGCGGACTGAGCATGCACTGATCATGCGCCGGGAGCCGGGAGGCATTCCACTCTGGACAAAGGTCATGAGGAAGGAGGCTCGCATACGCAAATGCGGATCGAGCCTCAGGAGTCCACCCGATATTCTCGAGCATCTCCCCAAAAAAAAGAGTCTGCCTACTGTATTGCTTTGTGCTCACCTCTGATTTCACTGGGGCTGTCCCCACCACCATCTCGCCTCTCTGTCAAAGAGTTAACTTACAGCTCCAATTCATCAAGTTCCTTGTCATTCTTCCCTTTACCTTCCAGCTGAGTCTCCATCTGGAGCGCTGAACCCACCACGCTTACTAATTATGCCTGGGCTGCTAAGACCCACTGAGAAGGTGTCTAGGTGAGGCACCTTTCGCTATTCGAGAGGGCGCCATGCCTACGTAAGGGTGCAAACTTTTGTCTTGAAGTTTGATTGGTCTTCCGCAGAAACCAAGCTACTCAGTCTCTTTTTTCCCACCGAATTTTCCTACTGAGCCTCTCATACTATTCTTCTTGACATCTCTGATTAGCATATAAATAGTCGCCAGGCCATCTCTCCTTCAATACCCTGGATCAGTTGGGGCTGGTCCCGCAGGTGGCGACCAACAGGGACCTCAGGAGGCGATACTCAAAGAGCTGAGCAGACACGAACCACGCAATCAGCAGGCACAAGCATGGAGCTCAGCAGCAGCAGTGACGAATCATGCTGCTCAACTGGCACAATCAAGCACGTGACCAGGCAGGAATCACGCAGCTCAGCTGGCAATTGTCAGCAGATGAGCCGACAGGAATCACGCAGCTCAGATGGCAATTGTCAGATGAGCCGCAGGAATCACGCAGCTCAGCAGGCCCTGATCACGTGACTCTGCAGGCACTGATCACGTGGCTGATCAAGTCCAGATCACGTGACTGAGAGCACTGCACTGATCACGTGGCTATGATGCACTGATGACGCATGCACTGATGACGGGCTGATCACGCACTGATCACGCACTGATCATGCACTGATCACGGGCACTGATCAGGCACTGATCAGGACTGACAGGCGCACTGATCATGGCACTGATCACATCACGGGCTGATCAGGATCACGTGATCACACGGCTGACACGATCACGCATCACAGGCACACGATCAGTGACTGACAGGCGCTGATCACGGGACTGTGCACGCACTGATCACGGGCTACTGCGCACTGATCACGGCACGCACTGATCACGCGATGACGATGACGGGCTGTTCGGGCACTGATCACGATCAGGCAGTGATCAGTGACCGACAGGCGCTGATCAGGGGACAGCACGCACTGATCAGGTGGCTGATCAGAACTGACCACCTGACAGGCGCATGCAGTGATCACGCATGCAGTGATCACGTGTCGCTCACTGATCACGTGTTTATCATACGGTGATCACGCGACTGAGAGGCGCTGATCACGCGACTGTGCCGCCAGTGATCACGCGGGCTGAGCAGGCACTGATATCGCGACTGAGCATGCACTGATCATGTGCCGGGAGCCGGGAGGCATTCCACTCTGGACAAAGGTCATGAGGAAGGAGGCTCGCATACGCAAATGCGGATCGAGCCTCAGGAGTCCACCCGATATTCTCGAGCATCTCCCCAAAAAAAAAGAGTCTGCCTACTGTATTGCTTTGTGCTCACCTCTGATTTCACTGGGGGCTGTCCCCCACCACCATCTCGCTCTCTCTGTCAAAGAGTTAACTTACAGCTCCAATTCATCAAGTTCCTTGTCATTCTTCCCTTTAACTTCCAGCTGAGTCTCCATCTGGAGCGCGGAACCCACCACGCTTCCTAATTATGCCTGGGCTGCTAAGACCCACTCGAGAAGGTGTCTAGGTGAGGCACCTTCGCTATCGAGAGGGAGGGCGCCATGCCTACGTAAGTGGTGCAAACTTTTGTCTTGAAGTTTGATTGGTCTTCCGCAAAAACCAAGCTACTAGCAGTCTCTTTTCTCCACCGAATTTTCCTACTGAGCTCTCCTCATACTATTCTTCTTGACATCTCTGATTAGCATATAAATAGTCGCCTAGGCCATCTCTCCTTCGAAGACCCTGGATCAGTTGGGGCTGGTCCCCGGCAGGTGGCGACCGAACAGGGACCTCAGGAGGCGATAAAGAGCTGAGCAGACACGAACCACGCAATCAGCAGGCAGGCAAGCATGGAGCTCAGCAGTGACGAATCATGCTGCTCAACTGGCACAATCAAGCACGTGACCAGGCAGGAATCACGCAGCTCAGCTGGCAATTGTCACAGATGAGCCGACAGGAATCACGCAGCTCAGATGGCAATTGTCATGCAGATGAGCCGCAGGAATCACGCAGCTCAGCAGGCCCTGATCACGTGACTCTGCAGGCACTGATCACGTGGCTGATCAAGTCCAGATCACGTGACGATCACGTGACATGCACACATCACGCACTATCATGCACTGATGACGATCGACTGATGACATGCACTGATGACGGGCTGATCAGGCACTGATCACATGGCAGGCATCATGCACTGATCACGGCACGTGACATCAGGCAACGATCAGACTGACAGGCGCTGATCATGGGACTGTGCACGCACTGATCACGATCACGGCTATCATCACTGATCACGCGCTGATCATCACGCACATGCACTGATGACGCGGCACGCACACGGGCACTGATCACGCGCACTGATGACGACGGGCTGTTCGGGCACACGATCACGGTTTATCAGGCAGTGATCAGACCGACAGGCGCTGATCAGGGGCTGTGCACGCACTGATCAGGTGGCTGATCAGAACTGACCACCTGACTGCGCATGCAGTGATCACGATCACGTGGGTCTCACTCACTGATCACGTGTTTATCATACGGTGATCACGCGACTGAGAGGCGCTGATCACGCGACTGTGCCGCCAGTGATCACGCGGCTGAGCAGGCACTGATATCGTGACTGAGCATGCACTGATCATGTGCCGGGAGCCGGGAGGCATTCCACTCTGGACAAAGGTCATGAGGAAGGAGGCTCGCATACGCAAATGCGGATCGAGCCTCAGGAGTCCACCCGATATTCTCGAGCATCTCCCCAAAAAAAACAGAGTCTGCCTACTGTATTGCTTTGTGCTCACACTGATTTCACTGGGGCTGTCCCCACCACCATCTCGCCTCTCTCTGTCAAAGAGTTAACTTACAGCTCCAATTCATCAAGTTCCTTGTCATTCTTCCCTTTAACTTCCAGCTGAGTCTCCATCTGGAGCGCTGAACCCACCACGCTTACTAATTATGCCTGGGCTGCTAAGACCCACTGAGAAGGTGTCTAGGTGAGGCACCTTCGCTATTCGAGAGGGCGCCCATGCCCACGTAGGTGGTGGTGCAAACTTTTGTCTTGAAGTTTGATTGGTCTTCCGCAAAAACCAAGCTACTCAGCCTTTTTTCCCACCGAATTTTCCTACTGAGCCTCTCATACTATTCTTCTTGACATCTCTGATTAGCATATAAATAGTCGCCAGGCCATCTCTCCTTCAATACCCTGGATCAGTTGGGGCTGGTCCCGCAGGTGGCGACCAACAGGGACCTCAGGAGGCGATACTCAAAGAGCTGAGCAGACACGAACCACGCAATCAGCAGGCACAAGCATGGAGCTCAGCAGTGACGAATCATGCTGCTCAACTGGCACACCAAGCACGTGACCAGGCAGGAATCACGCAGCTCAGCTGGCAATTGTCAAGCAGATGAGCCGAGCAGGAATCACGCAGCTCAGATGGCAATTGGCAATGCAGATGAGCCGAGCAGGAATCACGCAGCTCAGCAGGCCCTGATCACGTGACTCTGCAGGCACTGATCACGTGGCTGATCAAGTCCAGATCACGTGACTGAGCATGCACTGATCACGTGGCTATCATGCACTGATGACGGACGCGCATGCACTGATGACGGGCTGATCATCACATGGCACTGATCACATGGCTCACATGCACACACGCACTGATCAGGCACATCACGGACACAGGCGCTGATCACTGGGACAGGCAATGATCACGACACGCTGATCACGACTGATCACGCACTGATCACGTGGCTGCACTGATCACGGACTGCGATCACGCACTGATGACGCGGGCTGTTCGGCACTGATCACGGCACTGATCACGGCACTGATTACTGATCAGGCAGTGATCAGTGACTGACAGGCGGCGCTGATCAGGGACTGACAGGCACTGATCAGGTGGCTGATCAGAACTGATCAGGTGGCTGATCAGGAACTGACACACCATGCAGTGATCACGCGGCAGTGGTCGGTCGCTCACGATCACGTGTTTATCATACGGTGATCACGCGACTGAGAGGCGCTGATCACGCGACTGTGCCGCCAGTGATCACGCGGCTGAGCAGGCACTGATATCGTGACTGAGCATGCACTGATCATGTGCCGGGAGCCGGGAGGCATTCCACTCTGGACAAAGGTCATGAGGAAGGAGGCTCGCATACGCAAATGCGGATCGGATCGAGCCTCAGGAGTCCACCCGGATATTCTCGAGCATCTCCCCAAAAAAAACAGAGTCTGCCTACTGTATTGCTTTGTGCTCACACTCTGATTTCACTGGGGCTGTCCCCACCACCATCTCGCCTCTCTGTCAAAGAGTTAACTTACAGCTCCAATTCATCAAGTTCCTTGTCATTCTTCCCTTTAACTTCCAGCTGAGTCTCCATCTGGAGCGCTGAAACCCACCACGCTTACTAATTATGCCTGGGCTGCTAAGACCCACTCGAGAAGGTGTCTAGGTGAGGCACCTTTCGCTATTCGAGAGGGCGCCATGCGCCTACGTAAGTGGTGGTGCAACTTTGTTGTCTTGAAGTTTGATTGGTCTTCCGCAAAAACCAAGCTACTCAGTCTCTTTTTCTCCACCGAATTTTCCTACTGAGCCTCTCTCATACTATTCTTCTTGACATCTCTGATTAGCATATAAATAGTCGCCAGGCCATCTCTCCTTCTTCAATACCCTGGATCAGTTGGGGCTGGTCCCGCAGGTGGCGACCGAACAGGGACCTCAGGAGGCGATACTCAAAGAGCTGAGCAGACACGAACCACGCAATCAGCAGGCACAAGCATGGAGCTCAGCAGTGACGAATCATGCTGCTCAACTGGCACAATCAAGCACGTGACCAGGCAGGAATCACGCAGCTCAGCTGGCAATTGTCAAGCAGATGAGCCGACAGGAATCACGCAGCTCAGATGGCAATTGTCATGCAGATGAGCCGCAGGAATCACGCAGCTCAGCAGGCCCTGATCACGTGACTCAGCAGGCACGCGATCACACGGATCACGTGATCACGAGATCACGGATCACGTGGCATCACGCACAGATCACGTGACTGAGCACTGCACTGATCATGCACTGCATGCACGATGGCACTGATGATGACGCGGATCATGCACATGCACTGATGACGGGGCTGATCACTGACTGATCACATGGCACATCATGCACTGATCACGTGTTTATCAGGCAATGATCAGTGACTGACAGGCGCGATCATGGGACTGTGCACGCACTGATCACGCGGCTATCATGCACTGATCACGCGATCGCGCATGCACTGATGACGGGGCTGTTCGGGCACTGATCACGGTTTATCAGGCAGTGATCAGTGACCGACAGGCGCTGATCAGGGACTGTGCACGCACTGATCAGGTGGCTGATCAGATCAGGTGGCTGATCAGAACTGACCACCTGACTGCGCATGCAGTGATCACGCGGCTGGTCGCTCACTGATCACGTGTTTATCATACGGTGATCACGCGACTGAGAGGCGCTGATCACGCGACTGTGCCGCCAGTGATCACGCGGCTGAGCAGGCACTGATATCGTGACTGAGCATGCACTGATCATGTGCCGGGAGCCGGGAGGCATTCCACTCTGGACAAAGGTCATGAGGAAGGAGGCTCGCATACGCAAATGCGGATCGAGCCTCAGGAGTCCACCCGATATTCTCGAGCATCTCCCCAAAAAAAAAGAGTCTGCCTACTGTATTGCTTTGTGCTCACCTCTGATTTCACTGGGGCTGTCCCCACCACCATCTCGCCTCTCTGTCAAAGAGTTAACTTACAGCTCCAATTCATCAAGTTCCTTGTCATTCTTCCCTTTACCTTCCAGCTGAGTCTCCATCTGGAGCGCTGAACCCACCACGCTTACTAATTATGCCTGGGCTGCTAAGACCCACTGAGAAGGTGTGTCTAGGTGAGGCACCTTCGCTATTCGAGAGGGCGCCATGCCTACGTACGTGGTGCAAACTTTTGTCTTGAAGTTTGATTGGTCTTCCGCAAACCAAGCTACTCAGCCCTTTTTTTCCCACCGAATTTTCCTACTGAGCCTCCTCATACTATTCTTCTTGACATCTCTGATTAGCATATAAATAGTCGCCAGGCCATCTCTCCTTCAATACCCTGGATCAGTTGGGGCTGGTCCCGCAGGTGGCGACCAACAGGGACCTCAGGAGGCGATACTAAAGAGCTGAGCAGACACGAACCACGCAATCAGCAGGCACAAGCATGGAGCTCAGCAGTGACGAATCATGCTGCTCAACTGGCACAATCAAGCACGTGACCAGGCAGGAATCACGCAGCTCAGCTGGCAATTGTCACAGATGAGCCGACAGGAATCACGCAGCTGAGATGGCAATTGTCATGCAGATGAGATGAGCCGGCAGGAATCACGCAGCTCAGCAGGCCCTGATCACGTGACTCTGCAGGCACTGATCACGTGGCTGATCAAGTCCAGATCACGTGACTGAGCATGCACTGATCACGTGGCTATCATGCACTGGACGGACTGCGCATGCACTGATGACGCGGCTGATCAGGCACTGATCACATGGCTCATCATGCACTGATCACGTGTTTATCAGGCAATGATCAGTGACTGACAGGCGCTGATCATGGGACTGTGCACGCACTGATCACGCTACTGATCTGATCACGCACTGCGCATGCACTGATGACGGGCTGTTCGGGCACTGATCACGCACAGTGATCAGGCACATCAGCGACTGACAGGCGCACTGATCAGGGGACTGACGGGATCAGCACACTGACACGCATCAGGTGGCAGATCAGGCGCTGATCAGACCACCTGATCAGGAACTGACCACCTGACCACGCATGCAGTGATCACGGGCTGGTCGCTCACTGATCACGTGTTTATCATACGGTGATCACGCGACTGAGAGGCGCTGATCACGCGACTGTGCCGCCAGTGATCACGCGGCTGAGCAGGCACTGATATCGTGACTGAGCATGCACTGATCATGTGCCGGGAGCCGGGGAGGCATTCCACTCTGGACAAAGGTCATGAGGAAGGAGGCTCGGCATACGCAAATGCGGGATCGAGCCTCAGGAGTCCACCCGGATATTCTCGAGCATCTCCCCCCCAAAAAAACCAGAGTCTGCCTACTGTATTGCTTTGTGCTGCTCACACCTCTGATTTCACTGGGGCTGTCCCCACCACCATCTCGCCTCTCTGTCAAAGAGTTAACTTACAGCTCCAAGTCATCAAGTTCCTTGTCATTCTTCCCTTTAACTTCCAGCTGAGTCTCCATCTGGAGCGCGGAACCCACCACGCTTACTAATTATGCCTGGGCTGCTAAGACCCACTCGAGAAGGTGTCTGTCTAGGGTGAGGCACCTTTCGCTATTCGAGAGGGCGCCATGCCTACGTAGTGGTGCAAACTTTTGTCTTGAAGTTTGATTGGTCTTCCGCAAAACCAAGCTACTCAGTCCTTTTCTCCACCGAATTTTCCTACTGAGCCTCCTCATACTATTCTTCTTGACATCTCTGATTAGCATATAAATAGTCGCCAGGCCATCTCTCCTTCAATACCCTGGATCAGTTGGGGCTGGTCCCGCAGGTGGCGACCAACAGGGACCTCAGGAGGCGATACTCAAAGAGCTGAGCAGACACGAACCACGCAATCAGCAGGCACAAGCATGGAGCTCAGCAGTGACGAATCATGCTGCTCAACTGGCACACCAAGCACGTGACCAGGCAGGAATCACGCAGCTCAGCTGGCAATTGTCACAGATGAGCCGACAGGAATCACGCAGCTCAGATGGCAATTGTCATGCAGATGAGCCGCAGGAATCACGCAGCTCAGCAGGCCCTGATCACGCAGACTGAGCAGGCACTGATCACGTGGCTGATCAGGCCAGATCACGCATCACTGAGCATGCACTGATCACGTGGCTGACATGCACACGATGACGATGACTGATCACGCGCACTGATCACGCACTGATGACGCATGCACTGATGACGATGACGGATGACGGGCTGACGATCAGCACTGATCACATGGCTCATCATGCACTGATCACGTGTTTATCAGGCAATGATCAGTGACTGACAGGCGCTGATCATGGGACTGTGCACGACTGATCACGGGCTATCATGCACTGATCACGCACGATCACGCATGCACTGATGACGATCACGGCTGGGCACTGATCACGGGCAGGCACTGATCACGCGGTTTATCAGGCAGTGATCAGACACAGGCGCTGATCAGGGACTGACAGCACGATCACTGATCAGGTGGCTGATCAGAACTGACCACCTGACCGCGCATGCAGTGATCACGCGGCTGGTCGCTCACTGATCACGTGTTTATCATACGGTGATCACGCGATCACGACTGAGAGGCGCTGATCACGCGACTGTGCCGCCAGTGATCACGCGGCTGAGCAGGCACTGATATCGCGACTGAGCATGCACTGATGATCATGTGCGGGAGCCGGGAGGCATTCCACTCTGGACAAAGGTCATGAGGAAGGAGGCTCGCATACGCAAATGCGGATCGAGCCTCAGGAGTCCACCCGGATATTCTCGAGCATCTCCCCAAAAAAAAAAACCAGAGTCTGCCTACTGTATTGCTTTGTGCTCACACCTGATTTCACTGGGGCTGTCCCCACCACCATCTCGCCTCTCTGTCAAAGAGTTAACTTACAGCTCCAATTCATCAAGTTCCTTGTCATTCTTCCCTTTAACTTCCAGCTGAGTCTCCATCTGGAGCGCTGAACCCACCACGCTTACTAATTATGCCTGGGCTGCTAAGACCCACTGAGAAGGTGTCTAGGTGAGGCACCTTCGCTATTCGAGAGGGCGCCATGCCTACGTAAGTGGTGCAAACTTTTGTCTTGAAGTTTGATTGGTCTTCCGCAAAACCAAGCTACTCAGTCTTTTTTTCCACCGAATTTTCCTACTGAGCCTCCTCATACTATTCTTCTTCTTGACATCTCTGATTAGCATATAAATAGTCGCCAGGCCATCTCTCCTTCAATACCCTGATCAGTTGGGGCTGGTCCCGGTGGTGGCGACCAACAGGGACCTCAGGAGGCGATACTCAAAGAGCTGAGCAGACACGAACCACGCAATCAGCAGGCACAAGCATGGAGCTCAGCAGTGACGAATCATGCTGCTCAACTGGCACAATCAAGCACGTGACCAGGCAGGAATCACGCAGCTCAGCTGGCAATTGTCAAGCAGATGAGCCGACAGGAATCACGCAGCTCAGATGGCAATTGTCATGCAGATGAGCCGGCAGGAATCACGCAGCTCAGCAGGCCCTGATCACGTGAGCAGGCACTGATCACGCAGCTGAGCAGCAGGCACTGATCACGTGGCTGATCACGTCCAGATCACGTGACTGAGCATGCACTGATCACGTGGCTATCATGCACTGATGACGGACTGCGCATGCACTGATGACGCACTGATCAGGCACTGATCACATGGCTCATCATGCACTGATCACGTGTTTATCAGGCAATGATCAGTGACTGACAGGCGCTGATCATGGGACTGTGCACGCACGATCACGCGGCTATGCACGCACTGATCACGCGACACGATCACGATGCACTGACGACGGCACATGACTGATCACGCAGGATCGGGCACACTGATCACGGGCTTACTGATCACGATCAGTGATCAGTGACGACAGGCGCTGATCAGGGACTGTGCACGCACTGATCAGGTGGCTGATCAGAACTGACCACCTGACCGCGCATGCAGTGATCACGCGGCTGGTCGCTCACTGATCACGTGTTTATCATACGGTGATCACGCGACTGAGAGGCGCTGATCACGCGACTGTGCCGCCAGTGATCACGCGGCTGAGCAGGCACTGATATCGTGACTGAGCATGCACTGATCATGTGCCGGGAGCCGGGGAGGCATTCCACTCTGGACAAAGGTCATGAGGAAGGAGGCTCGGCATACGCAAATGCGGGATCGAGCCTCAGGAGTCCACCCGGATATTCTCGAGCATCTCCCCCCCAAAAAAACCAGAGTCTGCCTACTGTATTGCTTTGTGCTCACCTCTGATTTCACTGGGGGCTGTCCCCCACCACCATCTCGCTCTCTCTGTCAAAGAGTTAACTTACAGCTCCAATTCATCAAGTTCCTTGTCATTCTTCCCTTTACCTTCCAGCTGAGTCTCCATCTGGAGCGCGGAACCCACCACGCTTACTAATTATGCCTGGGCTGCTAAGACCCACTCGAGAAGGTGTCTAGGTGAGGCACCTTCGCTATTCGAGAGGGCGCCATGCGCCTACGTAAGTGGTGCAAACTTTTGTCTTGAAGTTTGATTGGTCTTCCGCAAAAACCAAGCTACTCAGCCCTTTTTCTCCACCGAATTTTCCTACTGAGCTCTCCTCATACTATTCTTCTTGACATCTCTGATTAGCATATAAATAGTCGCCTAGGCCATCTCTCCTTCGAATACCCTGGATCAGTTGGGGCTGGTCCCCGGCAGGTGGCGACCGAACAGGGACCTCAGGAGGCGATACTCAAAGAGCTGAGCAGACACGAACCACGCAATCAGCAGGCACTAAGCATGGAGCTCAGCAGTGACGAATCATGCTGCTCAACTGGCACAATCAAGCACGTGACCAGGCAGGAATCACGCAGCTCAGCTGGCAATTGTCACAGATGAGCCGACAGGAATCACGCAGCTCAGATGGCAATTGTCATGCAGATGAGCCGCAGGAATCACGCAGCTCAGCAGGCCCTGATCACGTGACTGAATCACGCAGGCACTGATCACGTGGCAGATCACGCACAGATCACGATGACGTGATCAGCACAGATCACGGCACTGATCATGCACTGATCACGTGGCATGATCATGCACTGATGACGGACTGCATGCATGCACTGATGACGTGGACGCACTGTGCTGATCAGGCACTGATCACATGGCTCATCATGCACTGATCACGTGTTTATCAGGCAATGATCAGTGACTGACAGGCGCTGATCATGGGACTGTGCACGCACTGATCACGCGGCTACATGCACTGATCACGCACACGCATGCACTGATGACGCGACGCATGCACTGATGACGGGCACTGACTCATCACGCGTTTATCAGGCAGTGATCAGTGACCGACAGGCGCTGATCAGGGGACTGTGCACGCACTGATCAGGTGGCTGATCAGAACTGACCACCTGACTGCGCGCATGCAGTGATCACGCGGCTGGTCGCTCA
The DNA here is from genome assembly GCF_027580195.1 of Bos mutus. NCBI lineage: Eukaryota > Metazoa > Chordata > Mammalia > Artiodactyla > Bovidae > Bos > Bos mutus. The sequence continues at coordinate 14,293 of NW_027219864.1, read as the reverse complement.
CTGATCACGTGTTTATCATACGGTGATCACGCGACTGAGAGGCGCTGATCACGCGACTGTGCCGCCAGTGATCACGCGGCTGAGCAGGCACTGATATCGCGACTGAGCATGCACTGATCATGTGCCGGGAGCCGGGAGGCATTCCACTCTGGACAAAGGTCATGAGGAAGGAGGCTCGCATACGCAAATGCGGATCGAGCCTCAGGAGTCCACCCGGATATTCTCGAGCATCTCCCCAAAAAAAAGAGTCTGCCTACTGTATTGCTTTGTGCTCACACTCTGATTTCACTGGGGCTGTCCCCACCACCATCTCGCCTCTGTCAAAGAGTTAACTTACAGCTCCAATTCATCAAGTTCCTTGTCATTCTTCCCTTTACCTTCCAGCTGAGTCTCCATCTGGAGCGCTGAACCCACCACGCTACTACTAATTATGCCTGGGCTGCTAAGACCCACTGAGAAGGTGTCTAGGTGAGGCACCTTTCGCTATTCGAGAGGGCGCCATGCCCCACGTAGTAAGTGGTGCAAACTTTGTCTTGAAGTTTGATTGGTCTTCCGCAAAAACCAAGCTACTCAGTCCCTTTTTTTCCACCGAATTTTCCTACTGAGCCTCTCTCATACTATTCTTCTTGACATCTCTGATTAGCATATAAATAGTCGCCAGGCCATCTCTCCTTCAAATACCCTGATCAGTTGGGGCTGGTCCCGCAGGTGGCGACCAACAGGGACCTCAGGAGGCGATACTCAAAGAGCTGAGCAGACACGAACCACGCAATCAGCAGGCACAAGCATGGAGCTCAGCAGTGACGAATCATGCTGCTCAACTGGCACAATCAAGCACGTGACCAGGCAGGAATCACGCAGCTCAGCTGGCAATTGTCAAGATGAGCCGAGCAGGAATCACGCAGCTCAGATGGCAATTGGCAATTGTCAGAGATGAGCCGGCAGGAATCACGCAGCTCAGCAGGCCCTGATCACGTGACTGCAGGCACTGATCACGTGGCTGATCAAGTCCAGATCACGTGACTGAGCATGCACTGATCACGTGGCTGACGCACTGATGACGCGACTGCATGCACTGATGACGGATGATCGGGCACTGATGACATGGCTGATCACACTGATCACGCACTGCTTCATCATGCACAATGATCAGGTTTACACAACATCAGGCAGGCGCTGATCATGGACTGACAGGCACTGATCACGGACTGATCACGCACTGATCACGCACTGACTGATGCATGCACTGATGACGCGGCACTGATGACGACGGCACGGATCACGATCACGCGGCACATCAGGCAGATCAGGACAGTGACTGACAGGCGCAGGATCAGGGACAGTGCACGCACTCATCAGGTGGCTGATCAGGAACTGACCACCTGACCACCACCTGACTGCATGCAGTGATCACGCACGCTGGTCGCTCACTGATCACGTGTTTATCATACGGTGATCACGCGACTGAGAGGCGCTGATCACGTGACTGTGCCGCCAGTGATCACGCGGCTGAGCAGGCACTGATATCGTGACTGAGCATGCACTGATCATGTGCCGGGAGCCGGGGAGGCATTCCACTCTGGACAAAGGTCATGAGGAAGGAGGCTCGCATACGCAAATGCGGGATCGAGCCTCAGGAGTCCACCCGGATATTCTCGAGCATCTCCCCAAAAAAACCAGAGTCTGCCTACTGTATTGCTTTGTGCTCACCTCTGATTTCACTGGGGCTGTCCCCACCACCATCTCGCTCTCTCTGTCAAAGAGTTAACTTACAGCTCCAATTCATCAAGTTCCTTGTCATTCTTCCCTTTACCTTCCAGCTGAGTCTCCATCTGGAGCGCGGAACCCACCACGCTTACTAATTATGCCTGGGCTGCTAAGACCCACTCGAGAAGGTGTCTAGGGTGAGGCACCTTCGCTATTCGAGAGGGCGCCATGCCCACGTAAGTGGTGCAAACTTTGTCTTGAAGTTTGATTGGTCTTCCGCAAAACCAAGCTACTCAGTCCCTTTTTCTCCACCGAATTTTCCTACTGAGCCTCCTCATACTATTCTTCTTGACATCTCTGATTAGCATATAAATAGTCGCCTAGGCCATCTCTCCTTCGAATACCCTGGATCAGTTGGGGCTGGTCCCCGGCAGGTGGCGACCAACAGGGACCTCAGGAGGCGATACTCAAAGAGCTGAGCAGACACGAACCACGCAATCAGCAGGCACAAGCATGGAGCTCAGCAGTGACGAATCATGCTGCTCAACTGGCACAATCAAGCACGTGACCAGGCAGGAATCACGCAGCTCAGCTGGCAATTGTCACAGATGAGCCGAGGAATCACGCAGCTCAGATGGCAATTGTCATGCAGATGAGCCGCAGGAATCACGCAGCTCAGCAGGCCCTGATCACGTGACTCTGCAGGCACTGATCACGTGGCTGATCAAGCAGATCACGTGACACTGAGCACTGCACTGATCACGTGGCTGATCACGCACACTGATGACGGATCACGTGCACGCATGCACTGATGACGGGCACTGATGATGGCACTGATCACGGCACTGATGCACGCACTGATGACGGGCTGATCAGGCACATCACGGGCACATGGCATGCACTGCACTGCACTGATCCGTTTTCAGGCAATGATCAGTGACTGACAGGCGCTGATCATGGGACTGTGCACGCACTGATCACGTGGCTATCATGCACTGATCACGTGACTGCGCATGCACTGATGACGTGGTTGTTCGGGCACTGATCACGTGTTTATCAGGCAGTGATCAGTGACCGACAGGCACTGATCAGGGGACTGTGCACGCACTGATCAGGTGGCTGATCAGGAACTGACCACCTGACTGCGCATGCAGTGATCACGTGGCTGGTCGTTCACTGATCACGTGTTTATCATACGGTGATCACGTGACTGAGAGGCGCTGATCACGTGACTGTGCCGCCAGTGATCACGCGGCTGAGCAGGCACTGATATCGTGACTGAGCATGCACTGATCATGTGCCGGGAGCCGGGAGGCATTCCACTCTGGACAAAGGTCATGAGGAAGGAGGCTCGCATACGCAAATGCGGATCGAGCCTCAGGAGTCCACCCGATATATTCTCGAGCATCCCCCAAAAAAAAAACAGAGTCTGCCTACTGTATTGCTTTGTGCTCACCTCTGATTTCACTGGGGCTGTCCCCACCACCATCTCGCCTCTCTGTCAAAGAGTTAACTTACAGCTCCAATTCATCAAGTTCCTTGTCATTCTTCCCTTTACTTTCCAGCTGAGTCTCCATCTGGAGCGCTGAAACCCACCACGCTTACTAATTATGCCTGGGCTGCTAAGACCCACTCGAGAAGGTGTCTAGGTGAGGCACCTTCGCTATTCGAGAGGGCGCCATGCCTACGTAGTGTGGTGCAAACTTTTGTCTTGAAGTTTGATTGGTCTTCCGCAGAAACCAAGCTACTCAGCCCTTTTTCTCCACCGAATTTTCCTACTGAGCCTCTCATACTATTCTTCTTGACATCTCTGATTAGCATATAAATAGTCGCCAGGCCATCTCTCCTTCAATACCCTGGATCAGTTGGGGCTGGTCCCGCAGGTGGCGACCGAACAGGGACCTCAGGAGGCGATACTCAAAGAGCTGAGCAGACACGAACCACGCAATCAGCAGGCACAAGCATGGAGCTCAGCAGTGACGAATCATGCTGCTCAACTGGCACAATCAAGCACGTGACCAGGCAGGAATCACGCAGCTCAGCTGGCAATTGTCACAGATGAGCCGACAGGAATCACGCAGCTCAGATGGCAATTGTCATGCAGATGAGCCGCAGGAATCACGCAGCTCAGCAGGCCCTGATCACGTGACTCAGCAGGCACTGATCACGTGGCTGATCAAGTCCAGATCACGTGACTGAGCACTGATCACGTGATCACGATCACGGCTGATGATGCACTGATGACGTCACTGGCGCATGCACTGATGACGCACGATGCACGATCAGGCACTGACACATGGCACATCACGGCACTGATCACGCACATCACGCACATTACGCATCATGCACATCACGCAAATGATCAGACTGACAGGCACTGATCGCGATCATGCGATGACACACGGACTGACGCACGGACGACACGCATCATGGGACACGCACTGATCACGCACTGATCACGCACTGATCACGCATGCACTGATGACGACGGGCTGTTCGGGCACTGATCACGTGTTTATCAGGCAGTGATCAGTGACTGACAGGCGCTGATCAGGGGACTGTGCACGCACTGATCAGGTGGCTGATCAGGAACTGACCACCTGACTGCGCATGCAGTGATCACGCGGCTGGTCGCTCACTGATCACGTGTTTATCATACGGTGATCACGCGACTGAGAGGCGCTGATCACGCGACTGTGCCGCCAGTGATCACGTGGCACGAGCAGGCACTGATATCGTGACTGAGCATGCACTGATCATGTGCCGGGAGCCGGGAGGCATTCCACTCTGGACAAAGGTCATGAGGAAGGAGGCTCGCATACGCAAATGCGGATCGAGCCTCAGGAGTCCACCCGGATATTCTCGAGCATCTCCCCAAAAAAACCAGAGTCTGCCTACTGTATTGCTTTGTGCTCACCTCTGATTTCACTGGGGCTGTCCCCACCACCATCTCGCTCTCTCTCAAAGAGTTAACTTACAGCTCCAATTCATCAAGTTCCTTGTCATTCTTCCCTTTACCTTCCAGCTGAGTCTCCATCTGGAGCGCGGAACCCACCACGCTTACTAATTATGCCTGGGCTGCTAAGACCCACTGAGAGAAGGTGTCTAGGTGAGGCACCTTTCGCTATTCGAGAGGGCGCCATGCCTACGTAAGTGGTGCAAACTTTGTCTTGAAGTTTGATTGGTCTTCCGCAAAACCAAGCTACTCAGTCTCTTTTTCCACCGAATTTTCCTACTGAGCCTCCTCATACTATTCTTCTTGACATCTCTGATTAGCATATAAATAGTCGCCAGGCCATCTCTCCTTCAATACCCTGGATCAGTTGGGGCTGGTCCCGCAGGTGGCGACCAACAGGGACCTCAGGAGGCGATACTCAAAGAGCTGAGCAGACACGAACCACGCAATCAGCAGGCACAAGCATGGAGCTCAGCAGTGACGAATCATGCTGCTCAACTGGCACAATCAAGCACGTGACCAGGCAGGAATCACGCAGCTCAGCTGGCAATTGTCAAGAGATGAGCCGACAGGAATCACGCAGCTCAGATGGCAATTGTCATGCAGATGAGCCGCAGGAATCACGCAGCTCAGCAGGCCCTGATCACGTGACTCTGCAGGCACTGATCACGCATCAAGTCACAGATCACGCAGATCACATGCACTGATCACGTGGCTGATCATGCACTGATCACGTGACTGATGCATGCACTGATGACTGATCACGCGGCTGATCACTGCACTGATCACGGCTGACATGCACTGATCACGCACTGATCACAGGCACTGATCACGGCTGACATCAGATCACGGGCTCATCACTGATCACGTGACTGATCACGATCACGACAGGCGACATCAACGATCACGGCACTGATGACTGACAGGCGCTGATCATGGGACTGTGCACGCATCACGCACTATCATGCACTGATCACGCACGCGCATGCACTGACGACGACGGGCTGTTCGGGCACTGATCACGGCACTTTATCAGGCAGGCAGTGATCAGTGACCGACAGGCGCTGATCAGGGGACTGTGCACGCACTGATCAGGTGGCTGATCAGAACTGACCACCTGACTGCGCGCATGCAGTGATCACGCGGGCTGGTCGCTCACTGATCACGTGTTTATCATACGGTGATCACGCGACTGAGAGGCGCTGATCACGTGACTGTGCCGCCAGTGATCACGCGGCTGAGCAGGCACTGATATCGCGGACTGAGCATGCACTGATCATGTGCCGGGAGCCGGGAGGCATTCCACTCTGGACAAAGGTCATGAGGAAGGAGGCTCGCATACGCAAATGCGGGATCGAGCCTCAGGAGTCCACCCGGATATTCTCAAGCATCTCCACCCAAAAAAAACCAGAGTCTGCCTACTGTATTGCTTTGTGCTCACACTCTGATTTCACTGGGGCTGTCCCCACCACCATCTCGCCTCTGTCAAAGAGTTAACTTACAGCTACAATTCATCAAGTTCCTTGTCATTCTTCCCTTTAACTTCCAGCTGAGTCTCCATCTGGAGCGCTGAACCCACCACGCTTACTAATTATGCCTGGGCTGCTAAGACCCACTGAGAAGGTGTCTAGGTGAGGCACCTTCGCTATTCGAGAGGGCGCCATGCCTACGTAAGTGGTGCAAACTTTTGTCTTGAAGTTTGATTGGTCTTCCGCAAAACCAAGCTACTCAGCCTCTTTTCCCACCGAATTTTCCTACTGAGCCTCCTCATACTATTCTTCTTGACATCTCTGATTAGCATATAAATAGTCGCCAGGCCATCTCTCCTTCAAATACCCTGGATCAGTTGGGGCTGGTCCGCAGGTGGCGGCGACAACAGGGACCTCAGGAGGCGATACTACTCAAAGAGCTGAGCAGACACGAACCACGCAATCAGCAGGCACAAGCATGGAGCTCAGCAGTGACGAATCATGCTGCTCAACTGGCACAATCAAGCACGTGACCAGGCAGGAATCACGCAGCTCAGCTGGCAATTGTCACAGATGAGCCGACAGGAATCACGCAGCTCAGATGGCAATTGTCATGCAGATGAGCCGCAGGAATCACGCAGCTCAGCAGGCCCTGATCACGTGACTGAGCAGGCACTGATCACGTGGCTGATCAAGTCCAGATCACGACTGACGCATGCACTGATCACGGGCTGATCATGCACTGATGACGCACTGATGACGATGACGGGCTGCATGCACTGATGACGATGGCTGATCAGGCACTGATCACATGGCTCATCACGGCACAGGCGATCACGGGGCTGATCAGGCACTGATCACGTGGCTCATCACTGATCAGGCGACAGGCATCAGGGACTGTGCACGATCACTGATCACGTGCACGCATCATCACTGATCACGCTGATCACTGATCACGCGGCTGCATGCACTGATGACGACACGGACGGGCACTGATCACGGCGGGCACTGATCACGTGACTGACAGGCACTGATCAGGCACATCACGTGGCAGTGATCAGACGACAGGCGCTGATCAGGGGACTGTGCACGCACTGATCAGGTGGCTGATCAGAAACTGACCACCTGACTGCGCATGCAGTGATCACGCGGCTGGTCGCTCACTGATCACGTGTTTATCATACGGTGATCACGCGACTGAGAGGCGCTGATCACGCGACTGTGCCGCCAGTGATCACGCGGCTGAGCAGGCACTGATATCGTGACTGAGCATGCACTGATCATGTGCCGGGAGCCGGGAGGCATTCCACTCTGGACAAAGGTCATGAGGAAGGAGGCTCGCATACGCAAATGCGGATCGAGCCTCAGGAGTCCACCCGATATTCTCGAGCATCTCCCCAAAAAAAAGAGTCTGCCTACTGTATTGCTTTGTGCTCACCTCTGATTTCACTGGGGCTGTCCCCACCACCATCTCGCCTCTCTGTCAAAGAGTTAACTTACAGCTCCAATTCATCAAGTTCCTTGTCATTCTTCCCTTTAACTTCCAGCTGAGTCTCCATCTGGAGCGCTGAACCCACCACGCTTACTAATTATGCCTGGGCTGCTAAGACCCACTGAGAAGGTGTCTAGGTGAGGCACCTTCGCTATTCGAGAGGGCGCCATGCCTGCCGTAGTAAGTGGTGCAAACTTTTGTCTTGAAGTTTGATTGGTCTTCCACAAAAACCAAGCTACTCAGTCTTTTTCCCACCGAATTTTCCTACTGAGCCTCCTCATACTATTCTTCTTGACATCTCTGATTAGCATATAAATAGTCGCCAGGCCATCTCTCCTTCAATACCCTGGATCAGTTGGGGCTGGTCCCGCAGGTGGCGACCGAACAGGGACCTCAGGAGGCGATACTCAAAGAGCTGAGCAGACACGAACCACGCAATCAGCAGGCACAAGCATGGAGCTCAGCAGTGACGAATCATGCTGCTCAACTGGCACAATCAAGCACGTGACCAGGCAGGAATCACGCAGCTCAGCTGGCAATTGTCAAGCAGATGAGCCGACAGGAATCACGCAGCTCAGATGGCAATTGTCATGCAGATGAGCCGCAGGAATCACGCAGCTCAGCAGGCCCTGATCACGTGACTCTGCAGGCACTGATCACGTGGCTGATCAAGTCCAGATCACGTGACTGATGCACTGACACGTGATCACGTGGCTGATGCACACTGATGACGCGACTGATCACTGCACTGATGACGGGGATCTGATCAGGCACTGATCACATGGCTGATCATGCACACACATCACGTGGCTTATCAGGCACGTGATCAGTGACTGACAGGCACTGATCATGGGACTGACAGCACGCGGCACTGATCACGGGCTGGCATGATCATGCACACGCACTGATCACGGGGCTGCGCACTGATCACGGACATGCACTGATGACGCATGACGGGTGTGACGGGCACGGGCACTGATCACGTGTTTATCAGGCAGTGATCAGTGACTGACAGGCGCTGATCAGGGGACTGTGCACGCACTGATCAGGTGGCTGATCAGAACTGACCACCTGACCGCGCATGCAGTGATCACGCGGCTGGTCGCTGGTCGGTCGCTCACTGATCACGTTATTTATCATACGGTGATCACGCGACTGAGAGGCGCTGATCACGTGACTGTGCCGCCAGTGATCACGCGGCTGAGCAGGCACTGATATCGTGACTGAGCATGCACTGATCATGTGCCGGGAGCCGGGAGGCATTCCACTCTGGACAAAGGTCATGAGGAAGGAGGCTCGCATACGCAAATGCGGATCGAGCCTCAGGAGTCCACCCGATATTCTCGAGCATCTCCCCAAAAAAAAAACAGAGTCTGCCTACTGTATTGCTTTGTGCTCACACCTCTGATTTCACTGGGGCTGTCCCCACCACCATCTCGCCTCTCTGTCAAAGAGTTAACTTACAGCTCCAATTCATCAAGTTCCTTGTCATTCTTCCCTTTAACTTCCAGCTGAGTCTCCATCTGGAGCGCTGAACCCACCACGCTTACTAATTATGCCTGGGCTGCTAAGACCCACTGAGAAGGTGTCTAGGTGAGGCACCTTTCGCTATTCGAGAGGGCGCCATGCCTACGTAAGTGGTGCAAACTTTTGTCTTGAAGTTTGATTGGTCTTCCGCAAAACCAAGCTACTCAGTCTCTTTTTTCTCCACCGAATTTTCCTACTGAGCCTCCTCATACTATTCTTCTTGACATCTCTGATTAGCATATAAATAGTCGCCAGGCCATCTCTCCTTCAATACCCTGGATCAGTTGGGGCTGGTCCCGCAGGTGGCGACCAACAGGGACCTCAGGAGGCGATACTCAAAGAGCTGAGCAGACACGAACCACGCAATCAGCAGGCACAAGCAGCATGGAGCTCAGCAGTGACGAATCATGCTGCTCAACTGGCACACAAATCAAGCACGTGACCAGGCAGGAATCACGCAGCTCAGCTGGCAATTGTCACAGATGAGCCGACAGGAATCACGCAGCTCAGATGGCAATTGTCATGCAGATGAGCCGCAGGAATCACGCAGCTCAGCAGGCCCTGATCACGTGACACGCAGACTCACAGGCACTGATCACGTGGCTGATCAAGTCCAGATCACGTGACTGAGCATGCACTGATCACGTGGCTATCATGCACTGATGACGGACGGCGCATGCACACGATGACGACGGCTGATCAGGCACTGATCACATGGCTCATCATGCACTGATCACGTGTTTATCAGGCAATGATCAGTGACTGACAGGCGCTGATCATGGGACTGTGCACGCACTGATCACGTGGCTATCGCGCACTGATCACGCGATCGCGCATGCACTGATGACGGGGCTGTTCGGGCACTGATCACGCGTTTATCAGGCAGTGATCAGTGACCGACAGGCGCTGATCAGGGGACTGTGCACGCACTGATCAGGTGGCTGATCAGAACTGACCACCTGACGCGCATGCAGTGATCACGTCACGCTGGTCGCTCACTGATCACGTGTTTATCATACGGTGATCACGCGACTGAGAGGCGCTGATCACGTGACTGTGCCGCCAGTGATCACGCGGCTGAGCAGGCACTGATATCGCGGACTGAGCATGCACTGATCATGTGCCGGCCGAGCCGGGAGGCATTCCACTCTGGACAAAGGTCATGAGGAAGGAGGCTCGCATACGCAAATGCGGATCGAGCCTCAGGAGTCCACCCGGATATTCTCGAGCATCTCCCCAAAAAAAAACCAGAGTCTGCCTACTGTATTGCTTTGTGCTCACACCTGATTTCACTGGGGCTGTCCCCACCACCATCTCGCCTCTCTGTCAAAGAGTTAACTTACAGCTCCAATTCATCAAGTTCCTTGTCATTCTTCCCTTTAACTTCCAGCTGAGTCTCCATCTGGAGCGCTGAACCCACCACGCTTACTAATTATGCCTGGGCTGCTAAGACCCACTGAGAAGGTGTCTAGGTGAGGCACCTTCGCTATTCGAGAGGGCGCCATGCCATGCCACGTAAGTGGTGCAAACTTTTGTCTTGAAGTTTGATTGGTCTTCCGCAAAACCAAGCTACTCAGTCTCCTTTTTTCTCCACCGAATTTTCCTACTGAGCCTCCTCATACTATTCTTCTTGACATCTCTGATTAGCATATAAATAGTCGCCAGGCCATCTCTCCTTCAATACCCTGGATCAGTTGGGGCTGGTCCCGCAGGTGGCGACCAACAGGGACCTCAGGAGGCGATACTCAAAGAGCTGAGCAGACACGAACCACGCAATCAGCAGGCACAAGCATGGAGCTCAGCAGTGACGAATCATGCTGCTCAACTGGCACAATCAAGCACGTGACCAGGCAGGAATCACGCAGCTCAGCTGGCAATTGTCACAGATGAGCCGACAGGAATCACGCAGCTCAGATGGCAATTGTCATGCAGATGAGCCGCAGGAATCACGCAGCTCAGCAGGCCCTGATCACGTGACTCTGCAGGCACTGATCACGTGGCTGATCAAGTCCAGATCACGCACACTGAGCATGCACTGATCACGTGGCTATCACATGATGCGGACTGATGACGATGATGCACTGCATGCACTGATGACGACGGGCTGATCAGGCACTGATCACATGGCTCATCACGCACTGATCACGTGTTTATCAGGCAATGATCAGTGACTGACAGGCGCTGATCATGGGACATGGGACTGCACGCACTGATCACGTGGCTATCATGCACTGATCACGCGACGACGCATGCACCGATGACGTGGCTGTGTTCGGGCACTGATCACGCGTTTATCAGGCAGTGATCAGTGACCGACAGGCGCTGATCAGGGGACTGTGCACGCACTGATCAGGTGGCTGATCAGAACTGACCACCTGACTGCGCATGCAGTGATCACGCGGCTGGTCGCTCACTGATCACGTGTTTATCATACGGTGATCACGCGACTGAGAGGCGCTGATCACGCGACTGTGCCGCCAGTGATCACGCGGCTGAGCAGGCACTGATATCGTGACTGAGCATGCACTGATCATGTGCCGGGAGCCGGGAGGCATTCCACTCTGGACAAAGGTCATGAGGAAGGAGGCTCGCATACGCAAATGCGGATCGAGCCTCAGGAGTCCACCCGGATATTCTCGAGCATCTCCCCAAAAAAAGAGAGTCTGCCTACTGTATTGCTTTGTGCTCACCTCTGATTTCACTGGGGCTGTCCCCACCACCATCTCGCCTCTCTGTCAAAGAGTTAACTTACAGCCCAATTCATCAAGTTCCTTGTCATTCTTCCCTTTACCTTCCAGCTGAGTCTCCATCTGGAGCGCTGAACCCACCACGCTTACTAATTATGCCTGGGCTGCTAAGACCCACTGAGAAGGTGTCTAGGTGAGGCACCTTCGCTATTCGAGAGGGCGCCATGCCTACGTAAGTGGTGCAAACTTTTGTCTTGAAGTTTGATTGGTCTTCCGCAGAAACCAAGCTACTCAGTCTCTTTTCTCCACCGAATTTTCCTACTGAGCCTCCTCATACTATTCTTCTTGACATCTCTGATTAGCATATAAATAGTCGCCAGGCCATCTCTCCTTCAATACCCTGGATCAGTTGGGGCTGGTCCCGCAGGTGGCGACCAACAGGGACCTCAGGAGGCGATACTACAAAGAGCTGAGCAGACACGAACCACGCAATCAGCAGGCACAAGCATGGAGCTCAGCAGTGACGAATCATGCTGCTCAACTGGCACAATCAAGCACGTGACCAGGCAGGAATCACGCAGCTCAGCTGGCAATTGTCACAGATGAGCCGACAGGAATCACGCAGCTCAGATGGCAATTGTCATGCAGATGAGCCGCAGGAATCACGCAGCTCAGCAGGCCCTGATCACGTGACTCTGCAGGCACTGATCACGTGGCTGATCAAGTCCAGATCACGTGACTGAGCATGCACTGATCACGTGGCTATCACGTGGCTGCACTGATGACGGATGCGCGCATGCACTGATGACGCGGCTGATCAGGCACTGATCACATGGCTCATCATGCACTGATCACGTGTTTATCAGGCAATGATCAGTGACTGACAGGCGCTGATCATGGGACTGTGCACGCACTGATCACGTGGGCTATCATGCACTGATCACGCGATCGCGCATGCACTGATGACGTGGCTGTTCGGGCACTGATCACGTGTTTATCAGGCAGTGATCAGTGACCGACAGGCGCTGATCAGGGGACAGGCGCTGCACACGCACGCACTGATCAGGTGGCTGATCAGAAACTGACCACCTGACGCGCATGCAGTGATCACGCGGCTGGTCGCTCACTGATCACGTGTTTATCATACGGTGATCACGCGACTGAGAGGCGCTGATCACGTGACTGTGCCGCCAGTGATCACGCGGCTGAGCAGGCACTGATATCGTGACTGAGCATGCACTGATCATGTGCCGGGAGCCGGGAGGCATTCCACTCTGGACAAAGGTCATGAGGAAGGAGGCTCGCATACGCAAATGCGGATCGAGCCTCAGGAGTCCACCCGGATATTCTCGAGCATCTCCCCAAAAAAAAAACCAGAGTCTGCCTACTGTATTGCTTTGTGCTCACCTCTGATTTCACTGGGGCTGTCCCCACCACCATCTCGCCTCTCTGTCAAAGAGTTAACTTACAGCTCCAATTCATCAAGTTCCTTGTCATTCTTCCCTTTAACTTCCAGCTGAGTCTCCATCTGGAGCGCTGAACCCACCACGCTTACTAATTATGCCTGGGCTGCTAAGACCCACTGAGAAGGTGTCTAGGTGAGGCACCTTCGCTATTCGAGAGGGCGCCATGCCCTACGTAAGTGGTGCAAACTTTTGTCTTGAAGTTTGATTGGTCTAAGCTACTCAGTCCTTTTCCACCGAATTTTCCTACTGAGCCTCCTCATACTATTCTTCTTGACATCTCTGATTAGTTAGCAGGTGTCAGGCAGATGAGCAGGCAGGTGTCGGAGGGCTCAGCTGGCCAGCTGGTAAGTATCAGGCAGATGAGCAGGCAGGGGTGTCGCTGAGGCCCAGCTGGCGCATGTCAGGCAGATGAGCAGGCAGGTGTCGCGTGGGCTCAGCTGGCGAAATCAGGCAGATGAGCAGGCAGAAATCATGGGCCCAACTGGCAGTATCAGGCAGAAGAGCAGGCAGATGTCGCCACGGGTTCAGCTGTCGCAGCATCAGGCAGATGAGCAGGCAGGTGTCGCCGCGGGCTGTGCTGGCGAGCATCAGGCAGATGAGCAGGCAGGTGTCGCGCGCTTCAGCTGGCGAGAGCATCAGGCAGATGAGCAGGCAGGCGTCGCGGGGCCCAGCTGGCAGCATCAGGCAGATGAGCAGGCAGGTGTCACCCGGCTGCTGGCGAATATCAGCCAGATGAGCAGGCAGGTGTCGCGGGGCTCAGCTGGCGCAGTATCAGGCAGATGAACAGGCAGGTGTCGCGAGGCTCAGCTGGCAATTATCAGGCAGATGAGCAGGCAGGTGTCGCGCCGCTCAGCTGGCCACAGTCAAGCAGATGAGCAGGCAGGTGTCGCGGGGCTCAGCTGGCATATATCAAGCAGATGAGCAGGCAGGTGTCGTGAGGCTCAGCTGGCGAGGTCAGGCAGATGAACAGGCAGGTGTCGCGGGCCCAG